>NC_086446.1:679308335-679453335 GCF_028390025.1 Pseudophryne corroboree
CATTGGGTTGGGGAGGGGGCAGGAGTGCTGGGGGAGGGGGCGGGAGTGCCGTGGCTGGAGGAGGGGGCACTGCAGGTGTGGGTGCTACGGGTGGGGGAGGGGGCGGGAGTGCTGTGGGTGGGGGAGGGGTGTGTGTCGCGGGTAGGGGAGGTGTGGGTGGGGTGCTGCAGGTGTGGGTGGGCTAGGGTGTGGGTGGGCTAGGGGGCGGGAGTGCTGCGCGTGGGCTGCAGATGTGGGTGGGGGTGGGAGTGCCGCGGGTGGGGGTGCTGCAGATGTGGGTGCTATGGGTGGGGGAGGGGGCGGGAGTGCTGCGGGAGGGAGAGGGGTGCTGCAGATGTGAGTGCTATGGGTGGGGGAGGGTGCGGGAGTGCTGCGGGTGGGGGAGGGGCGGGAATGCTGCTGGAGGGAGAGGGGTGCTGCAGATGTGGGTGCTATGGGTGGGGGTGGGGGCGGGAGTGCCGCGGGTGGGGGAGGGGCGGGAGTGCTGCGGGAGTGAGAGTGGTGGGGGGTGCTGCAGATGTGGGTGCTATGGGTGGGGGAGGGGGCAGGAGTGCCGCGGGTGGGGGAGGGGCGGGAGTGCCGTGGGGGAGGGGTGGTTGGGTGCTGCAGATGTGGGTGCTATGGGTGAGGGAGGGGGCGGGTGTGCCGCGGGTGGGGAGGGGTGCGGGATGCTGCATATGTGGGTGCTTTGGGTGGGGGAGGGGCGGGGGGTGCTGCAGGTGTGGGTGCCGCTGGTGGGAGGGTGCGGGGCGTGTGCCGCCGGTGGGGGGCGGATGTGGTGGAGGCTGTGGGTGCCGCGGGTGGGAGGGGGCCAGGTGCGGCAGTCAGAGGTCGTCCACGGCATTCTCCTCCGGACTGTGCGGCAGCTGAGCAGTCACCGGCTGCAGTGTCACCAGGGTGCAGGGAGTGTACGGGGAGGAGGGAAAGAGGGGACTGGGTGGGGATGGGCGGACCGAGGGAGGGGACTGTTCCTGGCCTGCATCCAGCCACCCAGATCTGTGACTGACTCCGCCCAGTGTTAGAGAGCCAAGCGCAGAGTCACAAGGCTATTATATAGGATATATATATATAAAGCTCCATGTAGGCAGTTTTGTAAAAGTAAACCAGTAGAATAGTATATAAATTAGCACAGCACCCCCATGTATTTTTGGGGTTGCCATATCTGCTGGTGTCCAGTTTCCCCGCTCTAGAAGAAGTGGGTAATTCAACCACCCAGATTTAGAGGCAGTTATTGGCATGGTCTTTTGTAGCCAAACAAGATGGGTACAGCAGTCCTCAGCTTCCTGTAGCACAGGGATTGCCATTGTTGGCCTCTAGTGCCAGAGTGTTTGAAGCTCTCTTCATTGCCCAGGGGAAGTGTTGCTGATACCCCTTTCACATCGCACAAATAACCCGGTACCGACACGGCATATTGCCGTGTCGAACCGGGTCAGTGTGCGATGTGAAAGCACACTGGGCGATTTAGCGGGTCGCCTGACCCGGTAAATCAACCCGGTAAAAAAGAAGGGTTTTACCCGGGTTGATTACCGGGTCAGGTGCGGTGTGAATGGGAGCCGTGTCGATGCGACACGGTTCCCATTCACAAGATAGGGAGAGGTGGCGCTGGAGATGAGCTCATCTCCCGACGCCGCCTCCACCCCCGCCCCTGCTGCTGCTGCGGCCTCCGTTGTCATGGCAACCGACCCGGTATATTGCCGGGTCGGGAAGCCTGCAACGGAGCGCAAATGCCGGATCCCACCCGGTAAGTACACGTTTGTCTTACCGGGTAGGACCCGGCATTTGCGGTGTGAATGCAGCATAAGTAGGAGAGTGTGTTCCAGGGAACAGAACCTAACACCTACTAAAGAGGAATGCTGTCCTAAAGTGCACACCCCTTTGTTTCACATCTACATGTAATGTAATGCATTCTAAGGGAAAAATAAATATTGGAGGGAGAAATACAAAAGCAAAACTGATGTCTCTCAGCTGTGTAGCTAGAACTTAACTGGACCAAAGGCAAATCCTAATTCTGTTTTTAATTCACACCCTCTACTCTGATCCAGCCAAAAATAATTCCCTGCACTATAACATCTTTACCAATCTGACACAGTAGATTTAAAACAAAAAAAACATGTATATTTCTCTTACGTCCTAGAGGATGCTGGGGACTCCGTATAGACGGGCTCCGCAGGAGACATGGGCGCGAGGGGGCGGAGCTTGATCCCTCAGCATTAACCAGCGCCATTTTTTCCACAGAGGCTGCAGAGAACGCTGGCTCCCCGGACTCTCCCCTGCTGAACATCAGAGGGCTGGAAACAAAGAGAGGGGGGCACATAATTGGCGCAGTGAGTGGGGAAAATCAGTATATATATGATATAAAAGCGCTGTCTGGGTGTTTTCCTGGGTCAGTTTGGCGCTGGTGTGTGCTGGCATACTCTCTCTCTGTCTCTCCAAAGGGCCTGCTTTGGGGAATTGTCCCCTCATAGCTATATCCCTGTGTGTGTGGGGTGTCGGTACGTGTGTGTCGGCATGTCTGAAACGGAAGGCTTATCCAAAGAGGAGGTGGAACAGATGAGTGGTGGGTCCCAGTCGGCGGTGCCGACTCAGGAATGGATGGATATGTGGCATATGTTAAATGCTAGTGTAGCTTCACTGCATAAGAGGCTGGACAAAGCAGAGTCCAGGGTGTCGGCAGGTGGTCAATCTACGGATTGTGCCGACTCACAGGACCCGTCGGGGTCTCAGAAACGTCCATTCTCACAAATAGGGGACACAGATACCGACACGGACTCTGATTCCAGTGTCGACTATGATGAAGCAAGATTGCACCCCAGGGTGTCAAAAAGTATTCAGCGCATGATTATTGCAATAAAAGATGTTTTACATATCACTGATGAGCCCTCGGTGTCCGACACGAGGATACACATGTTTAAGGGAAAGAAACCGGTTATAAACTTTACTCCTTCCCATGAACTTAATGAGTTATGTGAAAAAGCATGGGAAACTCCAGATAAGAAACTGCAGATTCCCAAAAGGGTTCTTATGGCGTACCCTTTCCCTACACAGGACAGGGTACGTTGGGAATCCTCTCCCACAGTGGACAAAGCCTTAACACGCCTTTCCAAGAAGGTGGCGCTACCGTCCCCTGACACAGCGGCCCTCAAGGACCCTGCGGACCGCAGGCAAGAGACTACATTAAAGTCTATTTACACACATACTGGTACTTTGCTTAGACCGGCAATTGCGTCGGCATGGGTATGTAGTGCAGTAGCAGCTTGGACAGATACCCTGTCAGCTGACCTTGATACCCTAGATAGGGATACCATTTTGTTAACATTAGCTCATATTAAGGACGCAGTCTTATATATGAGGGACGCTCAAAGAGACATTGGATTACTGGGTTCAAGAGCCAATGCTATGGCTATTTCGGCAAGAAGAGCCTTATGGATCCGCCAATGGACGGGGGATGCAGACTCAAAAAGGCATATGGAGGTTTTACCTTACAAAGATGATGTATTGTTTGGGGACGCCCTCGTGGACCTGGTTTCCACAGCTACCGCTGGTAAGTCTACCTTTTTACCTTTTGTTCCCCAACAGCAAAAGAAACCTCCAGAATATCAGATGCAGTCTTTTCGGTCGCATAGATCCAGAAGAGGTCGAGGCTCCTCTTTCCTCGCCAGAGTTAAGGGTAGAGGCAAGAGGACATTTGCTGCGGCTAGTTCCCAAGAGCAGAAGTCCTCCCCGGCTTCCGCTAAGTCTACCGCATGACGCTGGGGCTCCCCTGCGGGAGTCCGCACAGGTGGGGGCACGCTTCGAGTATTCAGCCAAGTCTGGGTTCAGTCAGACGTGGACCCTTGGGTAATAGAAATAGTCTCCCAGGGCTACAAGCTGGAATTTGAAGAGGTGCCCCCACGCCGATTTTTCAAGTCGGCCTTACCAGCTTCTACCCCAGAGCGGGAAGTAGTGCTAGCTGCAATTCAAACGCTGTGTCAACAGCGAGTGATTATCAGGGTTCCCCTGAGCCAACAGGGAAAAGGGTATTATTCAACCCTATTTGTGGTCCCGAAGCCGGATGGTTCGGTCAGGCCTATTTTAAATCTAAAATCCCTAAACCTGTACCTGAAAAGATTCAAATTCAAGATGGAATCGCTCCGAGCGGTGATAGCGTGCCTGGAAGGGGGGATTTTATGGTGTCACTGGACATAAAGGATGCTTACCTTCATGTCCCCATATATCCCTCTCATCAGGAGTACCTGAAATTCGCGGTACAGGATGGTCATTATCAGTTTCAGACGTTGCCGTTTGGGCTTTCCACGGCCCCGAGGATTTTTACCAAGATAATGGCGGAAATGATGGTGATCCTGCGCAAGCAAGGAGTCACAATTATCCCATACTTGGACGATCTCCTGATAAAAGCGAGATCAAGAGAGCAATTACTGGAGAACGTGTCACTCTCTCAGAGAGTGCTTCAGCAACATGGGTGGATTCTCAATCTGCCAAAGTCACAGTTGGTTCCAACAACTCGGCTAGCGTTCCTAGGCATGATACTGGACACTGAACAAAAGAAAGTTTTCCTCCCGTTGGAAAAAGTCCAGGACCTCCAGAACATGGTCCGAGACCTGCTAAAGCCAAAAAGAGTGTCAGTTCATCAATGCACTCGAGTTCTGGGGAAAATGGTTGCAGCTTACAAGGCCATTCCCTTCGGCAGGTTCCATGCGAGGACATTTCAATGGGATCTTCTGGACAAATGGTCCGGGTCCCATCTACAATTACATCAAAAAATAACACTGTCCCCCAGGGCCAGGGTGTCTCTTCTATGGTGGCTGCAAAGTGCTCACCTTCTAGAGCAGGGATGGGGAACCTTCGGTCCTCCAGCTGTTGAACTACACATACCAGCATGCCTTGCTACAGTTTTGCTATTTGGCCATGCTAAAACTGTTGCAAGGCATGCTGGGATGTGTAGTTCAACAGCAGCTGGAGGGCCGAAGGTTCCCCATCCCTGTTCTAGAGGGTCGCAGGTTCGGCATTCAGGACTGGGTCCTGGTAACCACGGACGCGAGCCTCCGAGGATGGGGAGCAGTCACCCAAGGAAGAAATTTTCAAGGACTGTGGTCAGACCAGGAGTCTTGTCTACACATCAACGTGTTGGAATTAAGGGCCATATACAACGGCCTTCGACAAGCGGAGAGTCTTCTTCTCAACCTACCGGTTCTGATTCAATCAGACAATGTCACAGCAGTGGCTCATGTGAACCGCCAAGGCGGGATAAGAAGCAGAGTCGCGATGGCGGAGGCCACCAGGATTCTTCGGTGGGCGGAAAATCACGTAAGCGCTCTGTCAGCTGTCTTCATTCCGGGAGTGGACAACTGGGAAGCAGACTTCCTCAGCAGACACAATCTCCATCCAGGAGAGTGGGGACTTCATCAAGAAGTCTTTGCAGAGATAACGGGTCTCTGGGGATTTCCTCAAATAGACATGATGGCGTCACACCTCAACAAGAAGCTTCGGAGGTGTTGTGCCAGGTCCCGGGACCCTCAGGCAATAGCAGTAGACGCTCTGGTAACGCCATGGGTATTCCAGTCGGTCTATGTGTTTCCTCCTCTTCCTCTCATCACAAAAGTGTTGAGGATCATAAGACGAAAAAGAGTACAGACAATACTCATTGTTCCAGACTGGCCTCGAAGGGCCTGGTATTCAGATCTTCAGGAGATGCTCACAGAAGATCCTTGGCCTCTTCCTCTAAGGGAGGACATGTTACAGCAGGGGCCCTGCATGTTCCAAGACTTACCGCGGTTACGTTTGACGGCATGGCGGTTGAGCGCCGGATCCTAGCTGAGAAGGGTATTCCGGAGGAGGTCATACCTACTCTAATAAAGGCTAGGAAGGAAGTGACGGCAAAACATTATCACCGTATCTGGCGGAAATATGTCTCTTGGTGTGAAACCAAGAATGCTCCTACGGAAGATTTCCATCTGGGTCGTTTTTTCCACTTCCTACACACAGGTGTGGATATGGGCCTAAAGTTAGGCTCTGTTAAAGTACAGATTTCGGCCCTGTCGATATTCTTTCAGAAGGAATTGGCTTCTCTTCCAGAAGTCCAAACTTTTGTAAAAGGAGTGCTGCACATCCAGCCTCCTTTGGAGGCCCCAGTGGCACCATGGGACCTGAACGTGGTGTTGCAGTTCCTTAAATCACACTGGTTTGAACCCCTTAAAACAGTGGAGTTGAATTTTCTCACCTGGAAGGTGGTCATGTTATTAGCCTTGGCATCTGCGAGGCGTGTGTCAGAATTGGCGGCCTTGTCTCACAAGAGCCCCTACTTGATTTTTTGTGTGGATAGAGCGGAATTGAGGACTCGTCCTCAATTTTTACCTAAGGTGGTGTCTTCATTTCATATGAACCAACCTATAGTGGTGCCTGTGGCTACGAGTGACTTGGAGGATTCCATGTCCCTGGATATAGTCATGGCCTAAAAGATTTATGTAGCCAGGACGGCTAGAATTAGGAAAACAGAAGCATTGTTTGTCCTGTATGCTGCCAACAAGATTGGCGCGCCTGCTTCGAAGCAGACTATTGCTCGCTGGATCTGTAACACGATTCAGCAGGCTTATGTTACGGCTGGATTGCCGTTACCGCATTCAGTAAAGGCCCATTCCACTAGGAAGGTGGGCTCTTCTTGGGCGGCTGCCCGGGGCGTCTCGGCATTACAGCTTTGCCGAGCGGCGACTTGGTCGGGTTCAAACACTTTTGCTAAATTCTGCAAGTTTGATACCCTGGCTGATGAGGACCTAGCTTTTGCTCAGTCGGTGCTGCAGAGTCATCCGCACTCTCCCGCCCGATTGGGAGCTTTGATATAAACCCCATGGTCCTTACGGAGTCCCCAGCATCCTCTAGGATGTAAGAGAAAATAAGATTTTAAACCTACCGGTAAATCTTTTTCTCCTAGTCCGTAGAGGATGCTGGGAGCCCGTCCCAGTGCAGAAAATCTGCAAGACTTGTATATAGTTATTGCTTACATAAGGGTTATGTTACAGTTGAATCGGTCTTGGACCGATGCTGTTGTTTGTTCATACTGGTAACTGGTTATGTGTATTCCAGGTTATATGGTATGATTGGTGTGGGCTGGTATGAATCTTGCCCTTAGATTAACAAAATCCTTTCCTCGTGTTGTCCATCTCCTCTGGGCACAGTTCTCTAACTGAGGTCTGGGGGAGGGGCAAAGAGGGAGGAGCCAGTGCACACCCATACTAAAAGTTCTTTTAGGTGCCCATGTCTCCTGCAGAGCCCGTCTATACCCCATGGTCCTTTCGGAGTCCCCAGCATCCTGTACGGACTAGGAGAAAAAGATTTACCGGTAGGTTTAAAATCGTATTTTTATTTTTCCTCAGAAGCTGCTGAATCTAATTTCTGCCTTGATAAAACAGTATTCAGCCTGATTGAGGAGCGTCGTAATTGCATGTTGTTCTTCTCTGTCTGGGCCTGTCTGCGCTTAGTGTATGGGCTGTCATGCCTGTAGCCTGTTGTAGTCTGTATAGCCATGCCCTCCAACTGTACCTTTTTGGCAGGTACAGTACCTTTTTTTTAATTTATTTTTATTTATGATCTGTACCGATTTTTGGCTCTCAACTTCCATTGAAAGTATAGGAAAAGGGATGTGACCACGCCCCCTTTACCCATGGCCACGTCCCTTTCCTAATTTGTACCGATTTTTATGTGTTTACTATTGGAGGGTATGTATATCCTGTATTGCTTTATTATCTTTTCTTTATTTAGCGTTACCAATTATGTAACACTGTACGGAGAAAGACTATGGGCGGTATCCAATTAGCCCCAATGCAATTTCGGACGTTAAAAATGTCCGGATAATGCGATTACTGAACGATGGTCATTATCACTGTATCCAATTTAGAGACCGTTTTCAATGGCCAAAACTGGAATGTGATTGCATGGAAACAAATAGGATAGTGGATAACCGCCCACCCCTTTCCCTGGGATTATGCCTTGAGTGCCACATAACCTCTGATAAGTGCCGGTAGCGGGAAAAGGGACGCCATCATTGGGTCTAATAGGATAGCCCCTGGTGATCCTATTAGCAGCACTAAAGTACCGCTGCTAATAGGATATCCTCCTATTTGTCATTCACATCAGTCCCTGCCACAATGGCTCTTAAGGCCCGTTTTCACGGGCAGATCTAGGGAGAGATGTGTGCTGGGAGGGGGGGGGGGGGGGGGGGGGGGCGCTAATTTCACCCAGTGGGTGAAGTGAGCAACCTGCTAGATTGGCCTGCACCAGCAATAGCGATGCGCGGGTCTGCGCATCGCTATCGCTGTGAGGGGTACACACAGAGTGATCGCTGCTTAAAATCTAAGCAATCTAGTCAGATTGCTTAGATTTTAAGCAGCGATTGCTCCGTGAGTACCCACCTTAACAGTCTAATGGGAGATTTAACAAAGCTTGGAGAGAGAAAGCGGAGAGCGATATAAAGTGTTATCCAGTCGGCTTCTAGCTGTCACTTTACAGGTTGTGTTTGAAAAAAATCACAGTTAGGAGGTGATTGCTACTTTGGGGTCTATTTACTAAGCCTTGCATGGAGATAAAGTACCAGCCAATCAGCTCATAACTGCCATGTCACAGCCTGGGTTTGAAAAATAACAGAAGTTGGTTAGCTGGTACTTTATCTCCGTCCACTTTATTGCCGTCCACAGCTTAGTAAATAGACCCCTTTATCTCTTTCCAATTTTCTTTCCTACAAGCTTTGATAAATCCGTACCAGTATGTTTTGTTTTTTTTGTGTGTGGAAGGAAAACAGAGTATCCATAGGAAACCCAAGCAAATTGCACACCAATGGGGCCCCAGTCAGAAATCGAGGTCATGTCCCCAGCGCTGTAAGGCAGCAATGCTAACCACTTTGCTGCCGTGTTGCATGAAAAATTGTACTTTCGGGGAGGACTTAATAGAGTCCACAACCAACCAATGTGCCTGAATGTTATTTACATCCAATTTAAGTGTTAAAATATTCTTTGCCTACATGCTCCTTGGTGCTAAGAGTTGGGGGGAGAACAAATATCTGCCCAGTGCTGACGTTTCAGTTCTATTATAGCCCTGTACTTGAAGGTTGGAATGCGCTTGCAATACAGCTAGATTGGGTCTTTTGTATATTTTATCTCCAGCCGTGTGAACGAAAGTCTCCCATTGATATTCTGGCAGTGTTCAATTATGAAGCGTAGAATAAAAATCTCAAGATGGACCTTTTCTGTCCACCTCCATCCTCACCACACTGATTGAACTCTACTTTGAAGCTGTAGGCTGAGGCTTCTGTTTCTTCTTTTGTACTGTAGCTTGCAACCAGATTCCTGCAAAACTGAGGAGAGACTCTTTAGCATCCAGTCTGTTTCTTTATTCCGGAGAAGCCAGGGAAGCTTTGTACCCTGTGGAGATATTTGATTGGAGACTGCCATTAGCATTCTCAGTATTACAGACATTGTGTGAAAAGTGCTATGTATGTACCGCTCAAAATACCTACTTCTACTGTCTGCATCATGTATGGTGAATGTGGAATTATTTTCTCTGACGTCCTAGTGGATGCTGGGAACTCCGTAAGGACCATGGGGAATAGCGGCTCCGCAGGAGACTGGGCACAAAAGTAAAGCTTTAGGACTACCTGGTGTGCACTGGCTCCTCCCCCTATGACCCTCCTCCAAGCCTCAGTTAGATTTTTGTGCCCGGCCGAGAAGGGTGCATTCTAGGATGCTCTCCTGAGTTTCTTAGTAAAAGTTTAGTTTTAGGTTTTTTATTTTCAGTGAGACCTGCTGGCAACAGGCTCACTGCATCGAGGGACTAAGGGGAGAAGAAGCGAACCTGCCTGCTTGCAGCCAGCTTGGGCTTCTTGGCTACTGGACACCATTAGCTCCAGAGGGACCGAACACAGGCCCAGCCTCGGAGTCCGGTCCCAGAGCCGCGCCGCCGGCCCCCTTACAGAGCCAGAAGCAAGAAGAGGTCCGGAAAATCGGCGGCAGAAGACATCAGTCTTCACCAAGGTAGCGCACAGCACTGCAGCTGTGCGCCATTGCTCCTCAGGCACACTTCACACTCCGGTCACTGAGGGTGCAGGGCGCTGGGGGGGGGCGCCCTGAGCAGCAATAGAAACACCTTGGCTGGCGAAAATACATCACATATAACCCCCAGGGCTATATGGATGTATTTTAACCCCTGCCAGAATACAGCAAAAAGCGGGAGAAAAGTCAGCCGAGAAGGGGGCGGAGCCTATCTCCTCAGCACACGGGCGCCATTTTCCCTCACAGCTCCGCTGGAAGGACGTCTCCCTGACTCTCCCCTGCAGTCCTGCACTACAGAAAAGGGTAAAACAAGAGAGGGGGGCACTAATTAGGCGCAGTATAAATAAAACAGCAGCTATAAGGGGAAAAACACTTCTATAAGGTTATCCCTGTATATATATATAGCGCTCTGGTGTGTGCTGGCATACTCTCCCTCTGTCTCCCCAAAGGGGCTAGTGGGGTCCTGTCCTCTATCAGAGCATTCCCTGTGTGTGTGCTGTGTGTCGGTACGATTGTGTCGACATGTATGAGGAGGAAAATGGTGTGGAGGTGGAGCAATTGCCTGTAATGGAGATGTCACCCCCTAGGGAGTCGACACCTGAGTGGCTGAGCTTATGGAAGGAATTACGTGACAGGGTCAGCTCTTTACAAAAGACGGTTGATGACATGAGACAGCTGGCTACTCAGCTCGTGCCTGTCTAGGCGTCTCAAAAGCCATCAGGGGCTCTAAAACGCCCGTTACCTCAGATGGCAGATACAGACGCCGACACGGATACTGACTCCAGTGTCGACGATGAAGAGACGAATGTGACTTCCAGTAGGGCCACACGTTACATGATTGATGCTATGAAAAATGTTTTACATATTTCTGATAATACAAGTACCACTAAAAAGGGTATTATGTTGGGTGAGAAAAAACTGCCTGTAGTTTTTCCTACATCTGAGGAATTAAATGAAGTGTGTGATGAAGCGTGGGTTTCCCCCGATAAAAAACTGATAATTCCTAAAAGGTTATTAGCATCATACCCCTTCCCGCCAGAGGATAGGGCACGTTGGGAAACACCCCCTAAGGTGGATAAGCGCTCACACGTTTGTCAAAACAGGTGGCACTACCGTCTCCTGATACGGCCGCCCTTAAGGAACCTGCTGACAGAAAGCAGGAGAATATCCTAAAATGTATATACACTCACACGGGTGTTATACTGCGACCAGCAATCGCCTCAGCCTGGATGTGCAGTGCTGGGGTGGCTTGGTCGGATTCCCTGACTGACAATATTGATACCCTAGATAGGGACAGTATATTACTGACTATAGAGCATTTGAAAGATGCATTTCTATATATGCGTGATGCACAGAGGGATATTTGCCGACTGGCATCAAGAGTAAGTGCGCTGTCCATTTCTGCCAGAAGAGGCTTATGGACGAGGCAGTGGTCAGGTGATGCTGATTCCAAAAGGCATATGGAAGTATTGCCTTACAAAGGGGAGGCGTTATTTGGGGTAGGTCTATCAGACCTGGTGACGACGGCAACTGCTGGGAAATCCACATTTCTCTGACGTCCTAGTGGATGCTGGGAACTCCGAAAGGACCATGGGGAATAGCGGGCTCCGAAGGAGGCTGGGCACTCTAGAAAGATTTATGACTACCTGGTGTGCACTGGCTCCTCCCACTATGACCCTCCTCCAAGCCTCAGTTAGATCTTGTGCCCGGCCGAGGTTGGATGCACACTAGGGGCTCTCCTGAGCCCTTAGAAAGAAAGTATAGATTTAGGTTTTTTATTTTCAGTGAGACCTGCTGGCAACAGGCTCACTGCAGCGAGGGACTAAGGGGAGAAGAAGCGAACTCGCCTGCTTGCAGCCAGATTGGGCTTCTTAGGCTACTGGACACCATTAGCTCCAGAGGGATCGACCGCAGGCCCAGTCCTTGGTGTTCGGTCCCGGAGCCGCGCCGCCGTCCCCCTTACAGAGCAAGAAGCAAGAAGAGGTCCGGAAAAACGGCGGCAGAAGACATCAGTCTTCACCAAGGTAGCGCACAGCACTGCAGCTGTGCGCCATTGTTACTCAGGCACACTTCACACTCCGGTCACTGAGGGTGCAGGGCGCTTGGGGGGGGGGCGCCCTGAGCAGCAATAAAAACACCTTGGCTGGCAAAAATACCACAATCTATAGCCCCAGAGGCTATATATGTGGTAAATACCCCTGCCAGAATCCAGAAAAAAGCGGGAGAATAGGCCGCGGAAAAGGGGCGGAGCTATCTCCCTCAGACACACTGGCGCCATTTTCTCTTCACAGTGCAACTGGAAGAAAGCTCCCCAGGCTCTCCCCTGTAGTTTTCAGGCTCAAAGGGTTAAAAAGAGAGGGGGGGGCACTAAATTTAGGCGCAATATTGTATATACAAGCAGCTATAGGGGAAAATTCACTCAGTTATAGTGTTAATCCCCACATTATATAGCGCTCTGGTGTGTGCTGGCATACTCTCTCTCTGTCTCCCCAAAGGGCTTTGTGGGTCCTGTCCTCAGTCAGAGCATTCCCTGTGTGTGTGCGGTGTGTCGGTACAGCTGTGTCGACATGTTTGAGGAGGAGGCTTATATAGTGACGGAGCAGATGCCGATAAATGTGATGTCGCCCCCTGTGGGGCCGACACCAGAGTGGATGGTTAGGTAAAAGGTATTAACAGACAGTGTCAACTCCTTACATAAAAGGGTGGATGACGTAACAGCTGTGGGACAGCCGGCTTCTCAGCCCGTGCCTGCCCAGGCGTTTCAAAGGCCATCAGGGGCTCAAAAACGCCCGCTCATTCAGATGGCAGACACAGATGTCAACACGGAGTCTGACTCCAGTGTCGACAAGGTTGAGACATATACACAATCCACTAGGAACATCCGTGACTTGATCCCGGCAATAAAAAATGTGTTACACATTTCTGACATTAACTTCTAAAAATGGGTTTTTATGTTTGGGGAGAAAAAGCAGGCAATGTTTTGTTCCCCCATCACATGAATGAATGAAGTGTGTGAAAAGCGTGGGTTCCCCATGATAAGAAACTGGTAATTTCTAAAAAGTTACTGATGGCGTACCTTTTCCCGCCAGAGGATAAGTTACGCTGGGAGATATCCCCTAGGGTGGATAAGGCGCTCACACGGTTGTCAAAATGGGTGGCACTACCGTTTTAGGAACGGCCACTTTGAAGGTACCTGTTGATAAAAAGCAGGAGGCTATCCTGAAGTCTGTATTTACACACTCAGGTACTAGACTGAAACCTGCAGAGTGTGCTGCTGCAGCGTGGTCGGTGACCCTGTCAAACATACTAGTTTGCTAACATGTGAACATATTAAAGACGTCGTCTTATATATGAGGGATGCACAGAGGGATATTTTGCCGGCTGGCATCCAAAATGAATGTAATGTCCATTCTGTCAGGAGGGTATTAGAGACCTGTCACTGGACAGGTGATGCTGACCTTAAAAGGCGCATAGAGATTCTGCCTTATAAGGGTGAGGAATTATTTGGGGATGGTCTCTGGGGCCTCGTATCCGCAGCAACAGCTGGGAAGAAATATTTTTACCTCAGTTTTCCTCACAGACTAAGAAAGCACTGTATTATCAGGTACAGTCCTTTCGGCTTCAGAAAAGCAAGCGGGTCAAAGGCGCTTCTTTTCTGTACAGAGACAAGGGAAGAGGGAAAAAGCTGCACCAGTCAGCCTGTTCCCAGAATCATAATTCTTCTCTCGCTTCCTCTGAGTCCACAGCATGATGCGGGGGCTCCACAGGTGTAGCCAGGTACGGTGGGGGGCCGTCTCCAAAATTTCAGCAATCAGTGGGCTCGCTCACAGGTGGATCCCTGTTTCATTCAAGTAGTATTTCAGGGGTACAAGCTGGAATTCGAGATGTCTTCCCCCCGCCGTTTCCTCAAATATGCCTTGCCGACAACTCCCTCAGGCAGGGAGGCTGTGCTAGAGGCAATTAATAAGCTGTATTCCCAGCAGGTAGTACTTAAGGTGCCCCTACTTCAACAAGGACGGGGTTACTATTCCACACGGTTTGGGGTACCGAAACCGCATGGTTCGGTGTGACCCTTTTTTATATTTAAAATCCTTGAACACATACATAAAAAATTCAAGTTCAAGATGGAATCGCTCAGGGCGGTTATTGCAAACCTGGACGAGGGGGATTACATGGTATCCCGGGACATCAAGGATGCTTCCCTGCATGTCCCTATTTACTATCCTCGCCAGGAGTACCTCAGATTTGTGGTACAGGATTGCCATTACCAAGTCCAGACTCTGCCGTTTGGACTGTACATGGCACCGAGGGTGTTACCAAGGTAATGGCCGGAATGATGATACTCCTTCGAAAAAGGGGAGTTTTAATTATCCCGTACTTGGACAATCTCCTTATAAGGGCGAGGTCCAAGGAGCAGTTGCTAGTCGGGGTAGCACTATTTTGGAAAGTGCTACAACAGCACGGTTGGATTCTAAACAGTCCAGAGTCACAGCTGGTTCCTACGACACGTCTACTGT
This sequence comes from Pseudophryne corroboree, assembly GCF_028390025.1. Classification (NCBI taxonomy): domain Eukaryota; kingdom Metazoa; phylum Chordata; class Amphibia; order Anura; family Myobatrachidae; genus Pseudophryne; species Pseudophryne corroboree. The sequence goes on from NC_086446.1 coordinate 679,322,887, forward strand.
TCCTGGGGATGGTTCTGGACACAGACCAGAAATAAGTGTTTCTCCCGGAGGAGAAAGCCAAGGAGCTGTCATCTCTAGTCAGAGACCTCCTGAAGCCAAAACAGGTATCGGTGCATCATTGCACGCGAGTCCTGGGAAAAATGGTAGCTTCCTACGAAGCAATCCCATTCGGCAGGTTCCATGCAAGAATTTTTCAGGGGGACCTGTTAGACAAGTGGTCCGGGTCGCATCTTCAGATGCATTAGGCTGATAACCCTGTCTCCAAGGACCAGGGTATCTCTACTGTAGTAGCTGCAGAGTGCCCATCTTCAAGAGGGCCGCAGGTTCGACATACAGGACTAGGTCCTAGTGACCATGGTTGCCAGCCTTTGAGGCTGGGGGGCAGTCACACAGGGAAGAAACTTCCAGGGAATTTGGTCAAGTCAGGTGACTTCCCTACATAAATATTCTGGAACAGAGGGCCATTTACAATGCCCTGAGTCAGGCAAGGCCTCTGCTTCAAAACCAGCCGGTCCTGATCCAATCAGGCAACATCACGGCAGTCGCCCATGTAAACCAACAGGGCGGCACAAGAAGCAGGATGGCGATGGCAGAAGCCACAAGGATTCTCCGATGGGCGGAAAATCATGTGTTAGCACTGTCAGCAGTGTTCATTCCCGGAGTGGACAACTGGGAAGCAGATCTTCTCAGCAGACACGACTTCCACCCGAGAGTGTGGGGACTTCATCCAGAAGTCTTCCAAAGGATTGTACACCATTGGGAAAGGCCACAGGTGGACATGAAGGCGTCCCGCCTCAACAAAAAGCTATAAAAGATATTGCGCCAGGTCAAGGGACCTTCAGGCGATAGCTGTGGACGCTCTGGTAACACCGTGGGTGTACCAGTCGGTTTATGTGTTCCCCCCTCTGCCTCTCATACCAAAGGTACTGAGAATAATAAGAAGGCGAGGAGTAAGAACGATACTCGTGGTTCCGGATTGGCCAAGAAGAGCCTGGTACCCAGAACTTCAAGAAAATATATCAAGGACCCATGGCCTCTGCCGCTCAGACAGGACCTGCTGCAGCAGGGGCCCTGTCTGGTCCAAGACTTACCGCGGCTACGTTTTGATGGCATGGCGGTTGAACGCCGGATCCTAAAGGAAAAGGGCATTCCGGAGGAAGTCTTTCCTATGCTGATTCAAGCCAGGAAAGATGTAACTGCAAAACATTATCACCGCATATGGCGGAAATATGTTGCTTGGTGTGAGGCCAAAAAAGGCCCCAACAGAGGAATTTCAACTAGGACGATTTCTGCATTTCCTACAACCAGGAGTGTCTATGGGCCTAAAATTAGGCTCCATTAAGATACAGATCTTGGCTCTGTCGATTTTCTTCCAGAAAGAATTAGCTTCAGTACCTGAAGTTCAGACATTGTAAAAGGAGTGCTGCATATTCAGCCCCCGGTGGTGCCTCCAGTGGCACCTTGGGATCTCAACGTGGTGTTGAGTTTCTTAAAAATCACATTGGTTTGAACCACTAAAAACCGTGGATCTAAAATATCTCACGTTGAAAGTGGTCATGTTATTGGCCTTGGTTTCGGCCAGGCGTGTATCAGAATTGGCGGCTTTGTCATATAAAAGTCCTTATCTGATTTTCCATATGGATAGGGCAGAATTGAGGACTCGTCCCCAGTTTCTCCCTAAGGTGGTATCAGCTTTTCACTTGAACCAACCTATTGTGGTCAGAAGGATTAGGGAGGATCAAAGAGAAAAGAAAAGGGAAACCACGAACAGTAGGACGTACCCACACCCAAGGAAAAGATATGTTTCCTTTCGTAGAGATCGTCATATAGAAGAAAGAAGAAGATCTTGGAGAGGAAGAACTCCCATCCATGAAAGACGTAGTCATGTAAGGGAGATGAGAGGATCCTGGAGAGAGGGTTATAGACAAAGGAAAAGGGAAAGAAGTATTGAACATCGGAATCTTGGAACAAGAGAATATACCTACCATGGAAATCCGAGATTCAAAGATAGGACATTCCGCCAGCATCAGGAGCACTATGGAGGGGAGGTTTTTTTAGGATAAAACCCACCCCGAAAACAAAAAGAGGAAAACGGGGAGGGAAAAAGAAGAAAAACGAAGGAGTACCATCAATTGAAAGGACAAGAAAGAAAAAGAAGAAGAGGAAAAACTTACCAAAAATCCCTGGAGTCCAAGAGGGTCTCGTAGAAAACGCCCCTGAAGAGGGGAACACACAGAAAGACGAATGTTATGTTAGGATCTTCAACCTAAGCAAATATACGCTCTCGGAGGTGGAGGAAAAGGTTCTGACCAGGGGCCTGAAATTTGCCCCGTCATCAAAAGTGGATAATTTCGATGTATATGTGGATTTACAAAGATTCATACGTAAACTTACACTAAACAAATTCTTCCAAGAGCAACCTACAAGAGAAGAAGAAGAACCTAGTAAGTTCAAACCCAAATCCATCTTCTATCCCCTCCACAAAAAAGGATGTTTCATAGAGACCTTTGAAAAAGCAGTAAAAGAAGATCTTGAACAAGAAATTACTTGGAAAAAAGGATCCAGGAATTTAAATAAGAAGTAGAGATGAGCGGGTTCGGTTTCTCTGAAACCGAACCCGCACGAACTTCATGTTTTTTTCACGGGTCCGAGCAGACTCGGATCCTCCCGCCTTGCTCGGTTAACCCGAGCGCGCCCGAACGTCATCATGACGCTGTCGGATTCTCGCGAGACTCGGATTCTATATAAGGAGCCGCGCGTCGCCGCCATTTTCACACGTGCATTGAGATTGATAGGGAGAGGACGTGGCTGGCGTCCTCTCCATTAGAAATTAGATTAGAAGAGAGAGAGAGATTGTGCAGAGTCAGACAGAGTTTACCACAGTGACCAGTGCAGTTGTTGTTAGTTAACTTTTATTTATTTTAATATAATATATCCGTTCTCTGCTATATCCGTTCTCTGCCTGAAAAAAAACGATACACAGCAGCAGCCAGTCACACAGTGTGACTCAGTCTGTGTGCACTCAGCTCAGCCCAGTGTGCTGCACATCAATGTATAAAAGGCAAAGCTTATAATAATTGTGGGGGAGACTGGGGAGCACTGCAGGTTGTTATAGCAGGAGCCCCCAGGAGTACATAATATTATATTAATTTAAAATTAAACAGTGCACACTTTTGCTGCAGGAGTGCCACTGCCAGTGTGACTAGTGGTGACCAGTGCCTGACCACCAGTATAGTAGTATATTGTTGTATGTATTGTATACTATCTCTTTATCAACCAGTCTATATTAGCAGCAGACACAGTACAGTGCGGTAGTTCACGGCTGTGGCTACCTCTGTGTCGGCAGTCGGAACTCGGCAGGCAGTCCGTCCATCCATAATTGTATTACAATATATACCACCTAACCGTGGTATTTTTTTTTCTTTCTTTATACCGTCGTCATAGTGTCATACTAGTTGTTACGAGTATACTACTATCTCTTTATCAACCAGTGTACAGTGCGGTAGTTCACGGCTGTGGCTACCTCTGTGTCGGCAGGCAGTCCGTCCATCCATAATTGTATTATTATTATAATATATACCACCTAACCGTGGTTTTTTTTTCATTCTTTATACCGTCGTCATAGTGTCATACTAGTTGTTACGAGTATACTACTATCTCTTTATCAACCAGTGTACAGTGCGGTAGTTCACGGCTGTGGCTACCTCTGTGTCGGCAGTCGGCAGGCAGTCCGTCCATCCATAATTGTATTATTATTATAATATATACCACCTAACTGTGGTATTTTTTTTTCTTTCTTTATACCGTCGTCATAGTGTCATACTAGTTGTTACGAGTATACTACTATCTCTTTATCAACCAGTGTACAGTGCGGTAGTTCACGGCTGTGGCTACCTCTGTGTCGGCAGTCGGCAGGCAGTCCGTCCATCCATAATTGTATTATTATTATAATATATACCACCTAACCGTGGTTTTTTTTTCATTCTTTATACCGTCGTCATAGTGTCATACTAGTTGTTCCGAGTATACTACTATCTCTTTATCAACCAGTGTACAGTGCGGTAGTTCACGGCTGTGGCTACCTCTGTGTCGGCAGTCGGCAGGCAGTCCGTCCATCCATAATTGTATTATTATTATAATATATACCACCTAACCGTGGTTTTTTTTTCATTCTTTATACCGTCGTCATAGTGTCATACTAGTTGTTCCGAGTATACTACTATCTCTTTATCAACCAGTGTACAGTGCGGTAGTTCACGGCTGTGGCTACCTCTGTGTCGGCAGTCGGCAGGCAGTCCGTCCATCCATAATTGTATTATTATTATAATATATACCACCTAACCGTGGTTTTTTTATACCACCTAACCGTGGCAGTCCGTCCATAATTGTATACTAGTATCCAATCCATCCATCTCCATTGTTTACCTGAGGTGCCTTTTAGTTCTGCCTATAAAATATGGAGAACAAAAAAGTTGAGGTTCCAAAATTAGGGAAAGATCAAGATCCACTTCCACCTCGTGCTGAAGCTGCTGCCACTAGTCATGGCCGAGACGATGAAATGCCAGCAACGTCGTCTGCCAAGGCCGATGCCCAATGTCATAGTACAGAGCATGTCAAATCCAAAACACCAAATATCAGAAAAAAAAGGACTCCAAAACCTAAACTAAAATTGTCGGAGGAGAAGCGTAAACTTGCCAATATGCCATTTACCACACGGAGTGGCAAGGAACGGCTGAGGCCCTGGCCTATGTTCATGGCTAGTGGTTCAGCTTCACATGAGGATGGAAGCACTCAGCCTCTCGCTAGAAAAATGAAACGACTCAAGCTGGCAAAAGCACAGCAAAGAACTGTGCGTTCTTCGAAATCCCAAATCCACAAGGAGAGTCCAATTGTGTCGGTTGCGATGCCTGACCTTCCCAACACTGGATGTGAAGAGCATGCGCCTTCCACCATTTGCACGCCCCCTGCAAGTGCTGGAAGGAGCACCCGCAGTCCAGTTCCTGATAGTGAGATTGAAGATGTCAGTGTTGAAGTCCACCAGGATGAGGAGGATATGGGTGTTGCTGGCGCTGGGGAGGAAATTGACAAGGAGGATTCTGATGGTGAGGTGGTTTGTTTAAGTCAGGCACCCGGGGAGACACCTGTTGTCCGTGGGACGAATATGGCCGTTGACATGCCAGGTGAAAATACCAAAAAAATCAGCTCTTCGGTGTGGAGGTATTTCACCAGAAATGCGGACAACAGGTGTCAAGCCGTGTGTTCCCTTTGTCAAGCTGTAATAAGTAGGGGTAAGGACGTTAACCACCTCGGAACATCCTCCCTTATACGTCACCTGCAGCGCATTCATAATAAGTCAGTGACAAGTTCAAAAACTTTGGGTGACAGCGGAAGCACTCCACTGACCAGTAAATCCCTTCCTCTTGTAACCAAGCTCACGCAAACCACCCCACCAACTCCCTCAGTGTCAATTTCCTCCTTCCCCAGGAATGCCAATAGTCCTGCAGGCCATGTCACTGGCAATTCTGACGATTCCTCTCCTGCCTGGGATTCCTCCGATGCATCCTTGCGTGTAACGCCTACTGCTGCTGGCGCTGCTGTTGTTGCTGCTGGGAGTCGATGGTCATCCCAGAGAGGAAGTCGTAAGACCACTTTTACTACTTCCACCAAGCAATTGACTGTCCAACAGTCATTTGCGAGGAAGATTAAATATCACAGCAGTCATCCTACTGCAAAGCGGATAACTGAGGCCTTGACATCCTGGGTGGTGAGAAACGTGGTTCCGGTATCCATCATTACTGCAGAGCCAACTAAAGACTTGTTGGAGGTACTGTGTCCCCGGTACCAAATACCATCTAGGTTCCATTTCTCTAGGGTTGCGATACCGAAAATGTACACAGACCTCAGAAAAAGAGTCACCAGTGTCCTAAAAAATGCAGCTGTACCCAATGTCCACTTAACCACGGACATGTGGACAAGTGGAGCAGGGCAGGGTCAGGACTATATGACTGTGACAGCCCACTGGGTAGATGTATGGACTCCCGCCGCAAGAACAGCAGCGGCGGCACCAGTAGCAGCATCTCGCAAACGCCAACTCGTTCCTAGGCAGGCTACGCTTTGTATCACCGGTTTCCAGAATACGCACACAGCTGAAAACCTCTTACGGCAACTGAGGAAGATCATCGCGGAATGGCTTACCCCAATTGGACTCTCCTGTGGATTTGTGGCATCGGACAACGCCAGCAATATTGTGCGTGCATTACATCTGGGCAAATTCCAGCACGTCCCATGTTTTGCACATACCTTGAATTTGGTGGTGCAGAATTTTTTAAAAAACGACAGGGGCGTGCAAGAGATGCTGTCGGTGGCCAGAAAAATTGCGGGACACTTTCGGCGTACAGGCAGCACGTACAGAAGACTGGAGCACCACCAAAAACGCCTGAACCTGCCCTGCCATCATCTGAAGCAGGAGGTGGTAACGAGGTGGAATTCAACCCTCTATATGCTTCAGAGGTTGGAGGAGCAGCAAAAGGCCATTCAAGCCTATACAACTGACCACGATATAGGAGGTGGAATGCACCTGTCTCAAGCGCAGTGGAGAATGATTTCAACGTTGTGCAAGGTTCTGCAACCTTTTGAACTTGCCACACGTGAAGTCAGTTCAGACACTGCCAGCCTGAGTCAGGTCATTCCCCTCATCAGGCTTTTGCAGAAGAAGCTGGAGACATTGAAGGAGGAGCTAAGACAGAGCGATTCCGCTAGGCATGTGGGACTTGTGGATGGAGCCCTTAATTCGCTTAACAAGGATTCACGGGTGGTCAATCTGTTGAAATCAGAGCACTACATTTTGGCCACCGTGCTCGATCCTAGATTTAAAACCTACCTTGGATCTCTCTTTCCGGCGCACACAAGTCTGCTGGGTTTCAAAGACCTGCTGGTGAGAAAATTGTCAAGTCAAGCGGAACGCGACCTGTCAACATCTCCTCCTTCACATTCTCCCGCAACTGGGGCTGCGAGGAAAAGGCTCAGAATTCCGAGCCCACCCGCTGGCGGTGATGCAGGGCAGTCTGGAGCGACTGCTGATGCTGACATCTGGTCCGGACTGAAGGACCTGACAACCATTACGGACATGTCGTCTACTGTCACTGCATATGATTCTATCACCATTGATAGAATGGTGGAGGATTATATGAGTGACCGCATCCAAGTAGGCACGTCACACAGTCCGTACTTATACTGGCAGGAAAAAGAGGCAATTTGGAGGCCCTTGCACAAACTGGCTTTATTCTACCTAAGTTGCCCTCCCACAAGTGTGTACTCCGAAAGAGTGTTTAGTGCCGCCGCTCACCTTGTCAGCAATCGGCGTACGAGGTTACATCCAGAAAATGTGGAGAAGATGATGTTCATTAAAATGAATTATAATCAATTCCTCCGCGGAGACATTGACCAGCAGCAATTGCCTCCACAAAGTACACAGGGAGCTGACATGGTGGATTCCAGTGGGGACGAATTGATAATCTGTGAGGAGGGGGATGTACACGGTGATATATCGGAGGATGATGATGAGGTGGACATCTTGCCTCTGTAGAGCCAGTTTGTGCAAGGAGAGATTAATTGCTTCTTTTTTGGTGGGGGTCCAAACCAACCCGTCATTTCAGTCACAGTCGTGTGGCAGACCCTGTCACTGAAATGATGGGTTGGTTAAAGTGTGCATGTCCTGTTTTGTTTATACAACATAAGGGTGGGTGGGAAGGGCCCAAGGACAATTCCATCTTGCACCTCTTTTTTCTTTTATTTTTCTTTGCGTCATGTGCTGTTTGGGGAGGGTTTTTTGGAAGGGACATCCTGCGTGACACTGCAGTGCCACTCCTAGATGGGCCCGGTGTTTGTGTCGGCCACTAGGGTCGCTTATCTTTCTCACACAGTCAGCTACCTCATTGCGCCTCTTTTTTTCTTTGCGTCATGTGCTGTTTGGGGAGGGTTTTTTGGAAGGGACATCCTGCGTGACACTGCAGTGCCACTCCTAGATGGGCCCGGTGTTTGTGTCGGCCACTAGGGTCGCTTATCTTTCTCACACAGTCAGCTACCTCATTGCGCCTCTTTTTTTCTTTGCGTCATGTGCTGTTTGGGGAGGGTTTTTTGGAAGGGACATCCTGCGTGACACTGCAGTGCCACTCCTAGATGGGCCCGGTGTTTGTGTCGGCCACTAGGGTCGCTAATCTTACTCACACAGCTACCTCATTGCGCCTCTTTTTTTCTTTGCGTCATGTGCTGTTTGGGGAGGGTTTTTTGGAAGGGACATCCTGCGTGACACTGCAGTGCCACTCCTAGATGGGCCCGGTGTTTGTGTCGGCCACTAGGGTCGCTTATCTTTCTCACACAGCGACCTCGGTGCAAATTTTAGGACTAAAAATAATATTGTGAGGTGTGATGTGTTCAGAATAGGCTGAAAATGAGTGTAAATTATGTTTTTTGAGGTTAATAATACTTTGGGATCAAAATTACCCCCAAATTCTATGATTTAAGCTGTTTTTTAGGGTTTTTTGAAAAAAACACCCGAATCCAAAACACACCCGAATCCGACAAAAAAAATTCGGTGAGGTTTTGCCAAAACGCGGTCGAACCCAAAACACGGCCGCGGAACCGAACCCAAAACCAAAACACAAAACCCGAAAAATTTCCGGCGCTCATCTCTAATAAGAAGGAGAGGGATGCACTGAAGCATCTGAAAGAACAAACCTCCATCATAATCAAACCCGCAGACAAAGGCGGAGGCATAGTCATTTTGGATCTAAAGGATTATGAAGAAGTCCAAAAACAACTGGAAGATGAATTAACATACAAGAAATTGAGAGGGAATCCTTCCGAACAGATCAAAAAGAAACTCACCACCTTCTTGGATAAATACAAACGCCAGGACACAATTACAGAAAAGAACTACAAATATATGCTAATACAAAATCCATCCATACCAGTATTCTATATCCTACCCAAGGTTCATAAGAGTTTGGAAAAACCACCAGGTAGACCAATAGTAGCAGGAACAGAGTCGCTCATGTCAAATCTATCACAATTCATAGATCATTTGTTACAGCCTATAGTCACAAGAACACCATCTTACCTCAAGGATTCCACAGATCTCATTAAGAAATTGGAAACCCTAGAGTAGAAATCGGATTACCATTTAGTTACAGCGGATGTATCAACACTCTACACCATCATAAATCATTCGGATGGCTTAAGCTCAGTATCCTACTTCATTTCAAAAGAAACTCACCTACAGCAATTCCAAGACTTTCTTCTGGAAGGAATAGAGCTGATTTTGAAGAACAACTTCTTCTTCTATGATGGCTCCTATTATCTACAAACAAAGGGGACCGCCATGGGTACCAGGTTCGCCCCGAGTTACGCCAACCTGTTCATGGCAAAATGGGAACAGGAATCCCATGGAGGGTTGGAGCGGCTCAGGGGCGGACCTGGTTACCTGGGTACGATACATCGACGACATCTTCTTTGTGTGGCAAGGCACAGACTCGTCACTACAGGAGTTTTGCCGATTCCTAAATAACAACAATAAAAATATCCTACTCACCTTTGAAACCAGTAAAACAACAGTACACTTTTTGGATCTTGAGATCTTTATAGAAGAGCAAGTCCTACATACACGGACCTACACGAAACCCACAGACTGTAATTCATACATTCCATCCACCAGCAACCATCACAACAATTGGCTCACATCTGTACCGAAGAGCCAATTTCACCGAATTAGGAAAAACTGCTCAAAGGTGGAAGACTATCAGAAACAGGGAACCAAATTGAAGAAACAGTTGCTGGCCAAAGGATATACAACAAGTACAGTGGACATTCCCTTTCAGGAATATCTGACCAGCAATAGAAGAGACTTGTTGGAACCTAAGACAAGAGACAAAGATTCATCGGAGGATATGGGTATTCCGTTTATTACCAAATTCTGTAGCCAGCACAAACAGATAGAGACCATTATTAGAAAACACTGGGGGATCCTTCTACGTGACCCTATGCTGAAAGGAACCTTAAAAGAGAAACCCAGGTTCATATATAGAAGGGCAGACAACCTCAAAAATCACTTGGTTAAAAGTGTGGCACAAGATAAGAAGAAACCAGGCACCATCATGACAAAAGGCTTTCACAGGTGTGGAACGTGCAGTATGTGTAAGAACTGCAGGAGTTCGACTTCTAAAATCACAGAGTACACTTCAACCGTAACGGGTAAAAGCAGACAAATCCATCAATTCATTACCTGTGATAGCCATCATGTAATATATCTCATCACGTGTTCCTGCAAAAAGCAATACGTCGGAAGAACCACCAGGAAATTGAAGGAACGCATGGCAGAGCACGTGCGCAACATCAAGAAAGGTATCGCCTCTCATGGAGTGTCAGCGCACTTTAAAGAACACCATCATTGTCAGCTCAAAGACCTGGTCTCCTTCTGTGGAATCCATATAATAAAGGGAAATTGGAGGAAGAATAATATGGAGGAGGAGCTTGCGAAGAAAGAAATGAGAACCATATTTGAAATGGGTACCTTGCATCCAGCGGGCCTCAATTTGGACTTCGAAACCAAATGGTTTTTATAACCTTATTGAGTCCCTAAAATAATACCGCACTTCACAGAATTCTGTATAAGCAGGGTTTCTCAGATCTCTCACCGCCAATTCTGGGGACCATATAATATTGGTATAACATAGTTTAGCCCATATCGTGACCTCCCCCCTTTTTGGCGAGAATTGTGGCCAACCACTTTCCTCTTTGTCTTTACCCACTACATCAGGGTCCAGTAACCAGCATTCAGCAATTAAGAACAGTACCCTTCCATAATTCATTTGTTTATCTACTGTGTATCCCCCCCCAAATGTCCCCGTACACATGTTTCTTTATTCATTTTATTTTTTTAATATATTTTTTTAACATCTTTTATAGATTATATTTTTGTCCCATGGGTCCATCTGATCATCCACTCATAAAATATAGCTGTGTGGTATTTATTTCAACATCATGCTATACAGGCATTTGCAGCAATTACTCTCATATATATTTTTCTATCCATCATTCATTTCCTTTAATCATAATTTTTCCCACTTCAAAATGTATCTTCCTATAATATCTCCCTCAGTGCATCGCGGGGAACATCATACTCCTTTTGCCAAACCCGGCCGCCGCCCACGTCATGCGTTCCATTTGGATTTGGAAAGCAAGACGACGCAGCCCACCACGCACGGGGCAGCCCACGTGATCATGAGTTACGTCGGACTTGTCCTCCACAAGATGTGACACGGCGCGCACGAGCGCTACATGCCAGCGGAAGCACAATGATCAGGTGCTTCCGCCGGAAGTCCGGACTGCCTCCCATGCGTTCCACACGGTTGGAACGCATGGCGATAACACCACTCTTTCACCCTTTTCTCTCCATTTTTCATACATCTTATTCCATTATTTAACAGTAATTATGCATTTACCACTAGGTCACCAGGGTAAAATCCCAGTTTATACATAAATAAAGATCCTGATGATCCCACTGGGTTCCGCCCAGGAAGGGGCGGAGTAGTCAGTCCCCTTGGGTATAAATATCAGTATATTTCATAACTCACATGCACCTTGAAAAAGACTTATTAGTCGAAACGCGTTGGTGCATGTGAGGATTTGAGGTACCACTCCAATCATCCCTATCAGCAGGAATACGGTGAGACACCCCGGGTTAACATCTTTCTTCCCACCTTTTGACCTTGCTGATAAAACATCTATGAGATTGCTTGTTGTGGTATACCATTTAGAGTTTGTTTTTATCGATCCACGTTGATTTTTTATACAATAAATGTATTGAAACCTCATACATCCCTCCGTTTCTGTGCTTTACATCGAGCCTAAATACGAAACAAAGGGGGTGAATGAGGACGACCATCCAGCCTGCTGGGATAAAGATTTGCCGAGCTGTTACTTGGTCAGGGGCAAACACGTTTGCAAAATTCTACAAATTTGATGCCCTGGCTGAGGAGGACCTTGAGTTCTCTCATTCGGTGCTGCAGAGTCATCCGCACTCTCCCGCCCGTTTGGGAGCTTTGGTATAATCCCCATGGTCCTTTCGGAGTTCCCAGCATCCACTAGGACGTCAGAGAATATAAGATTTTACTCACCGGTAAATCTATTTCTCGTAGTCCGTAGTGGATGCTGGGCGCCCATCCCAAGTGCGGATTGTCTGCAATACTTGTACATAGTTATTGTTAACTAAATCGGATTATTGTTGTTGTGAGCCATCTTTCCAGTGGCTCCTCTGTTATCATGCTGTTAACTGGGTTCAGATCACAAGTTGTACGGTGTGATTGGTGTGGCTGGTATGAGTCTTACCCGGGATTCAAAATCCTTCCTTATTGTGTACGCTCGTCCGGGCACAGTATCCTAACTGAGGCTTGGAGGAGGGTCATAGGGGAGGAGCCAGTGCACACCAGGTAGTCCTAAAGCTTTACTTTTGTGCCCAGTCTCCTGCGGAGCCGCTATTCCCCATGGTCCTTACGGAGTTCCCAGCATCCACTATGGACTACGAGAAATAGAATTATCGGTAAGTAAATTCTTATTTTTCCCTTCTCTGTACGTAACTCCAGAGAGAACTAAAATGTGCTTATAAATATTCATAAGGACTAAGTAATTGTACGTTCACCTGAGGCATAAGCTTTGTGTGGTTTTTTTTAATTTTCTTCTTCTTTTGAAGGTTAAAAAAATTACCTTATTTACAAGTAGGTTTTTGTTGTCCTTTTTAGTAATCACTAAATAGTAGGTCACAAGAAAGTTGTCATTTGCACCTACTGGAAGCAGACATTTTGCAGCCTGCCACTGTTTTAGAAAATACAGCCAATGGCTTCAGTAAAGACCTGTGATGTCACTAAAGCTCTTCATGGCTAATATTTCTGGAGCATGATTTACTAGCTAACTTTTAGGTTATATCCTCCTTTCAAAGTGTGTCCATCTCCTTGATGTTTCGTGGCATTCATTTATATACAGTTCTCAAGGTCTTGCCAAAACCCAAGGGCGGATTTAGGTGTGATCCTGGGCCTAGGCACAACAGTAATGACTGCCCCTCGTCTGCCCAATTTTATTTTTATTGCTCATTTTAAGCCCTCATTTGATGATAGCCAATTTAATAGAATGATAAAAAAAGCCACTATGACATTTTAATCATATATACATATTTACTAAGTAAAACCGCTTACAAGGGTAGTGTGTGCATGTCCTACACATTTACACGCCCTTCAATATGGTACAGTGTAAATATGTTGCAGTTACTGGTACTTTTTGGATGATGGTACCAACCCAAGCATCCAAGTGCCACCCCTAGGCACGTGCCTCCATGTTCTTTATAGGAAATTTGCCATTGCCAACACCATCTCAATGCGTCCGAGTTCTGCAACTCGACTTAGCCGTTCTAAAAGTTTGATTCTTTGTTTTTCTTTTTCTAACCATTCTATGGTGGACTTGTTGGCATACTTAGCTTCATTGTCTGGCTGCATTATCCAGTTCCAGATGAACTTCAGTTGTTATGTAGGTGGTTTTACGTTTTGCTTTTGAATGCTGAGCTATAAAAAGGAGCTCATGATGGTCTCAATGTTTCTGAGGTGTCTAGCTCCTGCCACTGCACAACAATTCTTAATCATGACCCTTCATCATATAATTTGCCGAGTGATCCTCGGCCAATGATATGATGATTGTCCCATCAGAGCATTTGACACCACCCGGCCAGGTGTGTCTAACCTTGGAGATCTGCACACAAATGACAGGAATACATGACTGTCCACTTTTTTTTTTCTTTTTATGTAATGTTCGTTCTTGTTGTCATAGACTAGAACAGTCACTGTGATGGCAGAGACCTAATCTTCATGTGGATTTAGCTTCAGGGTTCTTTACAATTTCCTGAAGTATCATATGGTCTGATCTTTGGGCATATTTGCTGGGATGTCCTGGCAAGGCTGGCAATGGTTTTCAGTGTTATCCATTTGTAAATCCTTCTCATTGTAGAATGATAGACTTCAAATGGTTAGGACTGATGAGCAGCAATAATTGTTTCTCTAAGATCACTGTAGAAGTGGTTTTGTTTCTGGCAGGTTGCTAACACAAACCTGACTGTTTCAGGACAAGCTGCCAGAGGTTCTGCTTCTGAATAGGAGTGGTGGCACTTCCTGATGATCAAATAATGAGGTACACCTGGTTCAAATCGCTTGCAGTAAGGGTGGATTTTCCAATTCAAGCATTTACTTATTTATTGCTTGCAGAATAAATAATAACAAAGTACAATCTGTTAGGGGTTGTGTTAGATTAAAGTGTGTCAATGTTAAGACTTAGGGGTCTATTTAATAAACTAAAAAATGTTTTTCCCCAGCATTTTAGCTGGAGAATACTAAATTAAGAGAAACAATATTTTAGGTTAAGTGACAAATGCTGGGAAAGTACACATGGATTTCGCACAGCCACTTCTCAGGGACAGCACTTTTTAGTTTCGACTGTCCCGGCAAATCATTTCAGTTAAGTGCGGTGATATTAATTTTGTGATGCAAGACTACATTTTTTCATATTGCGATTTATGGGCCGGATGTAATGCAGTGTGAGATGGCCGAAGCTCCCAGATTCCGGACAAACGTGTACTTTTATTTTTTAAATTTTTTTTTAGAGGCAAACATTTACAAGGCAAAATCAGGTTGGTTTTGACTTGTACATGATTGCGGATTTAAAAAATCCATATGCGGTCCACTGGAATTTGAGCTTCGGCCGTTTCGCACTGCATTATGTCCGGCCGTATATCTTTACTAAATAGACCAATTAGGGTCCTGTTTATGAAGACCTTCTTACGGAAGATCCTAATAAAACTGCTCTTTTCTGATGATTTCCACATTACTTAATTGCCCCCCTACAGATATCTACTATATCTTGCTGTCCCTCTATTTACAATTGCAAATGCAGTACCTAATAAAAGTCTAAGGGGATTGTGATCTGACCAAATTCATTCACCTCCAAAAAGGTTGGGGAGGGATACTTATTTATTGGGGCTTTTACAGGGGCATTGTTAAGGCCCCATAGTGATGACTTTAAATTATATCTTGATATTTAAAAACCCACACTTCATGGGGAGTATCTTTTTACAAAAAAAGTGTGTACGTGCTACACATATTCAACAAATGTTTTATTTTTGACCTATGTGTTTTTTTGTTTTTGTTTTGTTACGCAGGGTGAGGCAAAAAAAAAAAAAAAAACTCCCAGATTTTAAAGGTGAACAAGAATACTATTCAAAATGTTAATGCATATAGTCCAAAAGTGCATGGACTATAGTTTATTTTCAGTTGGTTTTGAATATTTTGCCATTTCTTGGCGTATAGCAGCCTTCAGTTCATTGCTGGTTATTACTAGTGGATGTTTGTAGACCTCGGCTCCCAGGTGGCCCCGTTGGCTGTGCAGAGGCCTCTCATGAAGCTGCTGAGCAGGCAATTGAAAGTGAGCATCATCAAGAAACTGAAGCGATAACGCCGGAAATAGGGAAGCCAATCCCGGGCCATTTTTTCAATCCCGGGTATCGGGATTGAAAAATGGTCAATCCTGGGATACCCGGGATTGGCTTTACACTGTGTCCGGCCATCGCCCCGCCCCTCCCCACCCGCCCTGCAGACATAAAAAAAAAAACCTACAAACCTGCACAGCGAGGCTGAGGGTGAGGAGGATCTGGCGGGTGAGTGCTGGGGAGCCGGGAGGAGGCGGCGGGTGAATGCAGGGGGAGCCGGGACGAGGCGGCGCGTGAAGTCCGCCGTACTTTCCGGCTCTGCGTCTGCTGACAGCGCAGCGTGACCTCACAGGCACAGGTCACGCTGCGCAGGGGGAGCCAAGAGGAGGGAGCCGGGCAGCGTCTGAGCTTCCAATCCCGGGATTGAATCCCGGCCATTTTTGGGCCTAAATCCCGGGATCCCGCCGATCCCGATCCCGGGATTGGCCTCCCTAGCCGAAAATGACTGAGTGATGCAAAACGTCAAAACAAGACTATAGATATGTATGGCGATTGAAGGCCACCATCTGGTAGATATCCTATTCAAAACCAGTTGAAAATAAACTGTATTCCATGCGGTTTTAGATTATGTACTAAAATGTTGAATAGCATTTACCATGTTAACCTGTAAAATGTGGGATTTGTTTTTGCCTCACCCTGAATATAGGAGGTACAGTCGTGTTTCTTACCATGATACGTTTCTCTTATACTAACAGATCAGTGAGTAAGAACATACTTTTTCTGTGTTTGTTCAACCTGCTCGCTCATGTAGAGACACAGCCTTGCAGACTCTACTCCACGTAGACTGGCTGAAATGCAGGAATTTTAAGACAGGAAGTTTCATTTGTGAGATGGAAGGAAGCAAAAAGAGCTGCTTAACTGAGGCCTTGCAGATCAAGCAGTAGAGGCTCTCTGAGCACAGCAATCTACACTGTACAGCTGTGTTTCTGTTAACCCTGCTCAAACAAAGGATATGGCCAGGGTTGTGGCGGTGCCCTATTGGTGGAAAGCACACAACAACAAGGCTGTCTTTGTCTGGATGTTAATGTTTTGTGCAGCAAGTTGACGCTGGCTGCATTGTGCCCGTACTTGCATGTTCACCATTGTTTTAAGTGCAACAGCATTTAAAGACTTAGAAATCTGTACGTATGTACGGAGCTCTGACATTTGCCTATGGATAACCATACTGTGACCCAGATTTATCAATCCGTGTAGAGTTCATGGTGATAAACCAATCAATTCCTAACTATTATTTTTTTAAAACACAGCCAGTAACATGTAAGTTAGGAGCCGATTGGTTGGTACTTTGTCACCGTGCAATTTATCACTCTCCAAAGCTTGATAAATCTGGGCCTAATTTTCATAGGATCATGTGGGGACGCGTGGTGATACTGGCTTGGTAGACGCATATCTTGCTTACGTAGAATTTCTCAGGTCCTTTCCTAATAGCTTTTCAAAATGACAACAAATTCTTATTTGTATTTTTTTTTTAATGACCCAAATGAAGGTCATTGTGTTTTAAATATTTCTTTATAATAAAGTACTTTAACATTTTGCTGCTGCTTTTCAACTGTTTGCTATGTTGTGGGTTTGAAGGGGACATGTATCAAACCTTCGAAAGAGATGATGGGAAGTCGCCCATAGCAAACAACCAGCTTATGTCATTTTATAGGCTGTGCTAGATAAAGGATAACTAAAAGCTTATTGGTTGACATAGGCAACTTATCCACTTTATCTCTCTCAAAGGTTTGATGGATCTCTCCTAGAGTGTTTCAAACCTGCTTATGGCTCTGATGGGTTGTACCAAAGTTTTCTACTTATAGCAAGGTATATACCTCTGTCTGTCTGTTTTTACCCAGTTTTGTTCTATTACCATTGTTCTAAGTGTAAAGCGCAACGGAATATGCTGCGCTATATAAGAAACTGTGTGTGTGTGTATGTATATATATGTGTATGTGTGTATATATATGTGTATGTGTGTGTATATATATATATATATATATATATATATATAGAGAGAGAGAAAGAAAGGTACGGCACTCCTAAAGCTCTATCCATATGATGCCGGTGCCTCCGTAAAACCGAAGTAATATAACAAAGTACAGACGTGGCACTCACGGCAACTCCAAGAACTCACACAGTCAACAGAAGTTGTTGTAACGTTACAACAACTTCTGTTGACTGTGTGAGTTCTTGGAGTTGCTGTGAGTGCCACGTCTGTACTTTGTTTTATATATATATATATATATATATATATATATATATATATATATATATAATATTTTAACAGTTTCTTTTATTTATATATATATATATATATATATATATATATATATATAGATATATATATATATATATATATATTTAATAGAAAATGGATGGAGGCATTCAGAATACTGAAATAGCACCCATGTGTCTATAGCATTGTTGTGAATCGTGTGCTACTTTCCTATCGCATCCAAAAGTACCTGGGGGGATTGTTGTAAGGCCATGCGTTTTGATTGCTATTGGTTATATTTACTCCTAGGTAAAAATGTCTGTGTTCTGTTAAAGCGAGAGTATAGGGACACGGCAGATTTGTTCTCATTTACAACCCATCATGGATACTCCCATAACACAGAGCTAGCATGTATAATGTGTGTACCTTTTTATACATCCCCTGTGCACTGACCTGCTTTGAGCTGAGTGTAGTTTAAACAGACCTCAGAATAGTGTCTACTAATAGGTTACTCATCAATGATCATAGGGAGGGATGCACAATTTGTGACGCTGCCTGAGGTGCAAGGCCAAGTCGTTGCCACAGAGGTACTCCTCTCTGGGTCTTGCAGGCTGGACAGATATTTAGCAACACATCCTTTGTTCCCATCTACCTGGCTGCTCCCAAAACGGCCCTCTTTTTATGCCATCACATTCTGAGGGGTCAGCATGGGGCATGGAAGTGCCCTGGTAATTCTGTTTAAGTGAGTTCACATAATAAATATGGGTGTGTTATATATGTACTAAGCTTGCATAGTTACTATGTAGGGACATGGAAATAATGGTGCAGTGTTGTAGCATTTTGTTTGTGAATGTGTGGAACATAACTGTATCCAATGGGATGTGTAGAAGGTGAATATTTAATGTAAGCTGCTTGGTGGAAGGATTAGTGGACACTGGGGATTTACTGGTATCTCAAAGTGGTGCGGAGATCATAATGTTAGTGGCTTGTGTTGGAGTATGTAGACTGTGGAGAACATAGTATGATACATAGGGTTGTAGTGATGAGTTGGAGCATTATGGGAGATAGTGGGTACATGGTGTAATGTTTGGAAGTTTTATGCCACATGTACTAGCCTGCAAGTGGCAAGACATCTGTTCCAGAACGACATATCACGCCCGGCAATGTCACTACTTTTTCCTTGCAAACCATGGAGGCGCAGGAAAAACATAGCGCTTTTCAGGATGTGTATGGCGCATATGTTCACAGCTCCACAGGGGGCAATTCAGTAGTTTTTTTTACACGGCGGTAATTAATGGGCGCCTGACGGAGCAATTAATTCATTATCATGCTTGTCATGTCCAATTAGATTGAGTTTAGCCATGTATACTGGGGTAACCCTCCCAAATTATTGGTTACTGCACCCAAACTGCCATTATGGCAGTCCAAACCATGGAGCTTTCACACATTTCTGCTCGCCACCTCAGCTAGTGGGAGCCGCTGGTGAATTGTAAGGCGCAATGGAATTTTCTGCGCTATATATGAAACTGTTAATAAATAAATATGGCTTAGCAGTGTGTATAGTACTGTAAGGGGTTGTGGACTGTCTGTGATTGTAGGTAGGTAGAGGAAGTTTATAGTTTTGAGGCGCATTGATGGGCGTTGGCGGTGTAACGTACAGTATGGAAGAAACCTTCCGATGTGAGACTTCATCCAATTCCGCCCTCTCTGTCCCACATACTGTATAATGCAAACAATTGTGAATTCAAATAACTTCAGCAGTTTTGTGTTGTGTGGCCCATCCCAGTCACTCTGAATCTCTCCCATGCTGTCTTTGTTGCACAGAAAAACTAAAATACCTATTTATCAAATGAGACTTGTAATATCTCTCATTTCCTTGACTTGCAAATGGTGCTGTCCAATACTGATCCTATGGTAATGGTCTGTGACCTCGGTTAGGTTAGGATAGAGAGTACACCTCGGAAAGCGGGAGGCACTCAATATCCCGGCTGTCGGGATCCCAGCGCTCTTCAAACCGGCGCCAGTATCCTGACTGCCGGGCTACCGACAATTATTCTCCCTCTTGGGGTGTCTACGACACCCCTGGAGGTAGACTAAATAGCGCGCCACCGTGCCTGCAGCGTGGCATGCGCAGCAAGCCCACAAGACGCTCTTTTCCGCTCGCCCCATTGCCGGCATTCCGTCGGTCGGGATCCCTGCACCGATATGCTTGCGCCGGGATCCTGAGCGCTGGCATATCGTAGTACACCCTCGGAAAGCAAGCACCGATATGTTTTGCAGTCATGCTTAATTAATAGTACTCTCAATGTTCTTGGGCATGGGATTTCCATTAAGTTTAGTAATTGCCATTTCAGGTAGAGATGTCGCTGACCCCCATGAATTGGTTCTAATTCATCGTCCTGTTTTGGTTTTGGAGAACCACCCTTAAGTGTTTTGGTTCGGATTCAGCTCGGTTTAAAATCGGCGGGGGGGGGGGGGGGTTGAAGATGGATAGAATCATGTAATTTGGACCTGTTAACATGCAATCCAAAACCAGAGTTCAGTATTTAAATCTGAGTACTAAACGGACAACAGACCCGAGCCGGGACAAAGTTATTCCGTACTGGGACTCGATTCGTGTCTGAACCTTACGTTTGGGTGTATTGGTATTTCAGGTAAAGCACAGCTCTAATTTTAAACTTGACTCATCCTGCAGAGCTCACACTCTAAGGGGCTTACACATGTGAGGTGTACAAATGCGCTCTAAGCATTAGCAGCCATTCAGATATTTACTTATACTTCATAAACTACACTAGAATAATGTGAAATCGTAATAAAAAAACATTCCATGGCAAAAGGTTCTTGAAAGCAAATCATCCCCACTCAAAGTGCAATTTATTTTCAACATAAAACAACATTTTTTCCAGTGGTTAGTATATAGCTAATTAAAATGGTGGTATTTGCCCTGTTATAAGCCAAAAATAACAAAAAAAGAAGAATTGTTGAGTGATTGTACATAAATGCATGAGTAGGCGTAGGGAGAAAAGAGTTAAATAGAAGAAAGCTATATTTAGTCTTTCTGCATGGATGCACAAATTATATACCTTGTATAAGGGTTTGCCGCATGCATGATTTGAAAAGGCAGCCAACATTTTTCAATTATCTGTACAGTCTCTTCTCAAGAGCCACGTCAGCAGAAGTAATCTACGAGGAGAAAGCAAGTAAATATTTTAGAACAAAAAAGGTGTGTGTGTGTGTGTGTGTATATATATATATATATATATATATATATATATATATATATATATATATATATATGTGTGTAGCAGTAGTTCCAGTTTCCTGGGGGGCACTCTCCTTTAAACATCATCACACGAATTTTCTTAATCCATAATAGGCTTTATTCGGTCTCACAATTGGCTTTATTAGGTCGACGTTTCGGCTCTATCGATAGAGCCTTTATCAAGACAAGCCTTGCAAACAATTTTATAGTCAAGTGGTCATAACTAAAATGAGTATAACTCGACAAAACAACACTGTGGGTGGATTCTCAGTCACTCCAGCGTCTTAACTTCATACAAATAGAAAAAATCCTGGATAACTATCCATATGGAGGCACCTCAGTCAATAAACCTCCCTGGAGGTCACAAATCCACGTCCAGTCAGTGTGGCTGCCTCAGGCAGCCACACTGACTGGACGTGGATTTGTGACCTCCAGGGAGGTTTATTGACTGAGGTGCCTCCATATGGATAGTTATCCAGGATTTTTTCTATTTGTATGAAGTTAAGACGCTGGAGTGACTGAGAATCCACCCACAGTGTTGTTTTGTCGAGTTATACTCATTTTAGTTATGACCACTTGACTATAAAATTGTTTGCAAGGCTTGTCTTGATAAAGGCTCTATCGATAGAGCCGAAACGTCGACCTAATAAAGCCAATTGTGAGACCGAATAAAGCCTATTATGGATTAAGAAAATTCGTGTGATGATGTTTAAAGGAGAGTGCCCCCCAGGAAACTGGAACTACTGCTACATATGTTGATCTACAGGGATTCTGTGGATTCTACTGGGTGCACCCCATAGTTGATTATTTATGGACGCGAGTGCAGGACTTCCATGGATATATATGTGTGTATGTATGTTTGTATGTATGTATGTGTGGATGCACTGAAACGTTGCTACACACTTCCGACTCCTTGCTGATTTCATTGGGCTGAGTGCCGCACGTCTTCCCATTATATCTTACTGCATGTGTGAGGGCACCGGCCGAAGCTACGCTTGTTATTTGGAGTGCCAGACTCCCTTCTGTGTGTGTGTGTATGTATGTATGTATGTATGTGTGTGTGTGTGTATGTATGTATGTATGTATGTATGTATGTATGTGTGTGTGTGTATGTGTATATGTATATATATATAGTATATTATATTATATTTAGAACACCAAACAGCATGCGGAGGACTGCATTGTCTACTTGGAGGAACAGGCATTGAGATAAATTGAGAAGCTCAGAGTTTGCTAGAATTCAGACACATTGTAGTGATACTGAGCACCTTGAACGTTGCTCATTACAGTTAATTTTCATAATACTGAAGCTACAGGGACTTCCTGCGCTGTATATGAATGCATACATCTTTAATTCATATTGTTTCAACTAAATAGATCTTGTGCATGTTTTGGCTGCAAAAAAACAGTTTTTTCATGATTGTTCCCGATGTTTCCCTGTGGGCTATTCGATTAGAGCCCATCTTTTTAGCGACCAAAGAATTGCCTATTTTCGGGCTAAAACACATAGAAGCAGTGATAAGTTTTCGCTGTTGCAATCGCACAAAACAGGGTAATTATCAGGGTTTTGGTTTTTTGGAGCGTGCAGAGGTTCCCAAAAAAAATCCCTGATAATTGCTGGGGGGTGGCACTGTGGCTAATTGAATAGCCCTGGGGGAGGTTTATGCAAAATGCCACCTGCCTGTTATATAGGTAAGGGGCTCGTACTTGCAGTACATGCCTGCCTTAGACCTTCGCACAGCCGCCAGTCACTGTACTTGAGTGCAGATACGAGTGCCGAAAGATCGTTTGGCCTTGTCCAATTAGTAACCAGCTGTCATTTCTACCTGCATTTTGGATCCTTCCTCTATTCCAGTGCTCATACATTAATAATGAAATTTGCCAACAAAGGTCTGCACTAACAGTAAGTAATGGACCTGGCTCTGCACTGTGTGGGATATCATTATTTTGCGTAGTATACAGGGCAGGCACTTTCTTTCAGGCTCACGCTTTTAAACATGTTCACTTTTTCTTATATGGAAATTTTGCCTATTACGCACGGCAATGTCAAATGCATATAATTTGTGTATGGTGTTTTTTTTCATCCCACCCTCCCCCCAACATGAAGGTTAAAAGCTTATATGTTTGTAAGTAGGCTGAATCGTAGCTAATCCTTTTATTTCCTGCCTTGTCCATTATTTTGCTGAAGACAGAATTTGAAATTACCCTTAATTTGGCCTCTAGAGTGATGCCTGTTCCCGAGAAACCACCGGTGACCTTTGTATGCTGAAAAGGGAAGAGGGCTCGCTTTGACCCTGCTCTTGCATAAAATATTAAAAGCATTCAGCTGTGGTCTCTAAATGACCCTGCTACTTTATTATTCGCCTGTATGTGCACTTTCCCCGCACAGCCCAGATTAATGCAGGGAAAAGATAGGTGTATAATAGTAGAGGCACATTCTAGAAGTCTTGCTGGAACAGCCAAATGCTGAGAAATGCAGACAAAGGGGTTTGTTCTCTTCTCCTCTGCCTTTGTTCTCCGATACCGGCTCAGTGTTTTGATGGTGAAAGTTCATTTGATTCTGCTTTGAAATGGTGTCTTTATATACATTTAAAAAAAAAATATATATATATATATCTATATATATATTTGTTATTTTTATTAAATTTTTTTTCTTCTTTTTTTTCTTTTCCTAATTTCAGGAACTTACCGGTAATTATCAAACAAAAGGTTGTTTGATGGTCTCATTAAGAATAACGGTTTGTTGTTAATAATTAAAGATTTTCAAGTGTGTAGCTGCCTGAAACTTAAAGCATTGATCTGCAGTAAAGTATTGAGGTTGACAGAAATGGAAATTTATGATTTTGTGTAGACGTTATTTAAATGCATGGTAAATGTGCTTTTTTCCCCCCCTTTAAATTAGCTGAGGATATGTTAGTTAGACCACATACTGTATATGCTGCACAGGAAACAACAAACTAATCCTGAGAATCCCGGGATTGACCATTTTTCAATCCCGATACCCGGGATTGAAAAAATGGCCTGGGATTGTCCACCCTATTCCCGGCACTGGGACTGAAAAATAGTCAATCCTGGGATACCCGGGATTGTTTTGTTCCCTGTGTCCGCCCCACCCTGCACACATAACTGACGACCATAGTAACTGGGTCACTTCCTCCAGTTCTGTGAAGTCTGTGCGGCGGGCAGTTGGCTGCGCAGTTTGAACTCTGACTTCACGTCACGCTGTGCAGGGGGAGCCGGGCAGCGTCTGAGCATCCTGAGGACGCTCAACGCTGTACGGCATTAAAAAAACAAACAAGCGACCGCCTGATCCAGAAATCCTCGCAATTGGAGCTTTCAATCCTGGGATTGAATCCTGGACAATTTTTGGCCTAGATCCCAGGACTGGCCACCCTTATCACAGTGGTTATACTGAAAAAAATAAATCCTTATTTTAAACAAAACCGTTCGTCTTAACTTGACATATTTTTAAAGCATGATGCAGCCGCAGCAACCAGTCGCATGTTGATTTTCTATTTTCTCCTGCACTCCTGGAAAATAGACCAACCTCCCAAATCACACCCAAGGGCTTGATTATGCAATTTGCAGTGTTTCAAAACCTTCCCCTTTGGGATTTCTGTGGTTGATGTTATTTTCAAGGTGATGTGGAGGCATGGCCGGACTGGACAACTAGCAAATGCCCAAAGGGCCAATGGCCTGAGGCACTGGTCCGGCACAACAGCCTAGCTGAGCAGCTCTGCCACGCGGCAGACAGATAGGCGGGAGCTGGTTGAGCAGCTCTACTTCCTGTCGCTGTGCTCCGCCACCTGACATACAGAAAGTAGGGGGGCGTGCCACTAGGCCACAACCCTGTGAGCCATGACCGCTCCCCTGCGCAAAACTGCAGAGGCCATTTCAGTCCCCCAGTCTGTCCCTGTGTGGAGGGCAGTGTTAAGCATGATATGGATGCTATAGTACAGCTTTTTAGACCTGTCTACTCTTGGCAAAGGACTGGGGCAAATAATACAGTGGAAATGTGCAACTTGCAAGTACATCAGGTTCCAGTCTAACGGTGGTCATGTTTACAGTATAAGCAGTGCTTGGAGGCTGTGGGGTATATGTAGTAAGTTCTGATTTCTTGGAACTGGAATGATTTCGACAATAGTTGCCATATTTAAAGCAGTAATTTGTTACGTGCGTAGATTTAGCTATGCACATACAGGTTACTATACTAAGTAAACCTTGCTGGGTTTTTGCTTGCATTTACCCAGATAACCAATGTTTTATTAACTTGCATGTTCTGATGGAAGTTTGAAGTTAATTGAATTTGCCCCATAGCAAAAATCCAATTTCTTCTTGCAATAGGCATTTGAGAGTTAGCAGAGAGGAAAGCTTATACCATGTCTTGTAGCAAACTCTATGCTACAAGTATTGCTACGGAATATTTAGCCATCAGCAAGTGTTTATAATTTAAAGACAGGAAAAGTGCAATGAGGTGCACAGGGGATATGTAGAAGGTGGTGAAAAATGGAAGGAGGCAAAAAGATGTAAGCACAAGGATGACTTCTTGGGAAACTGGCCTTGCATTATGTTAAATATAAATAGATGTGTTAAGTTCTGTCGCGCTGATACTTAGAGTGCGACAAAAAGAGAGGCTAGAGAAACAGTACACATATCTCAGAAAACAATAATTATAATAGAAAGAAGAATGAAAAGTAAAGGTGAGAGGAGAAGGGAAACATAAAGAAGAGATGAACAAAATACAGGGTGCTGTAATGCCTAGAAAAAGGAAACCAGTCAGAAAAAGGAGGGGGGGGGGGTGTTACTGCTTGGAGGTGGAAAGGGATAAAGGGGGACACCAGGCAAAGGAGAGGAGTGAAAGGTGTACCATGGATCCCAGACCTGATGGTACAGTGTTGTCCTCCTTCCTCTTTGTTGTACATTCCAATATAGCTGAAATTGAAAATAAGAATAGCAAGTTAATGTTAAGCATTAGTCCAACTTATTACTTAAAATTAAATAGATCTCAATAGTAATACAGAATGAAAGTACAAAAGCAGAAACACAGCATAATAAGAAAATATATAACTATATATTTTTGTTTTAAACCAGTTAATCCTGGTTATGTTGCTGTGCTCAATTACACTTTTTTTTAAATAGGGTGCAGTATTTTTATTGCCATTATACAGCTGTACTGTTATCTCTGGAAACTTTGTTTCCTGTATCTCCACATTAGCAGTGCATACATCTTATTTATTTATACATAGTGTCAAATAGAGCTATAGAAAGCCATGGAAACTTACAGGAATGAATCGCAATAAAGCAATAGCATGTGACATCATCGGTTTCGGGGAGAATTGTGCTTGCTCCAATAAATTTGTAATTAAGTGATAATTGTTATAAAGTGTTGCTGTTCTTTCACAGTGCCTCTGTTCTCACTCTCTTGCCTGGTAACAAAATATATTGCATTATGAACAACAGCACAATTTTGTAAGAAAATGCTGTAGTGTCTTGCAGACCTGATATATGCTTTTTAAAGTGATGAAGGTTTGGGTGGTGGGTTAGCACTGTGTAAGGAAACCAAATTATTAACATATTCTATTAGCCTATGGACCTACAATTTGTGTTTGTTTCTTCTTCCATACTAAATTCTCACAAAAGTAGGTGATTGAGATTATAGGGAGGGAAGGGGGGATTTATTAAAATTTTTACTTTCACAGCCTGCAAAATGACCGTAAGACACTGATTGGTCGGTATGGGCAACTAGCCACTTTACCTCTAACCAAGATTTGATAAATCACCCACTTAGAGTAAGAAAGCATCTCTTTTCAAACTATCTTTATCCTTCCTTGGAACGGTATGACGCATTAGTGAAATAATTGCACCAACTAAGCAGTTGTTCTAGGTTCAGCGAAAGGCAGTCTTGTAGTAGTAGTTTTTTGTTTCCCCCCCCCCCATAATCCTGTCCGTAAACTATCCATCAGTGGCTAAACTGCTAATTTATATTTTTTTACCAGCTTTTAAACATTAAGTTTACTCCTGACACTAAAGCCAGTAAGTTTTGTAGTTGGACTTATTATCTTATTAAGATTGCATTTAGGTAAAAACATTGCACTGACCCGTGAGTAAAAAGTTAGCTTTTATCTGACTGGTGCACGTTGTATCGGACATCAGCAATTCTTGGAACGAGCGTCACAAGGTGGCACCCAGCGATGTTTTACTACTCACAATGTGCTTTCCATCTCCCTCTGTTGCACCTTCTCTCAGAGAGGGGACCTTTCAGTCACCCTCTCTAACCAGGAGAACCCAAGCATGGCCTTGTATAGTGAAGCCTTGGAATCTGGTGATTCAACCCTGCCTCCCAATCTCTGCCACAGGGATCAAACAACAATGGTAGTGGTGGTTTGTAATTTTCAATATGTGCCACCCAAAGAGTATGTTAAACCATGATAGCAAGTTTAACTTACAAAGCACTCACCTTATCTCCCTTTACTCTCCCACCCGTCCTCTTCGCTCTGCCAATGCACACCGACTCTCCTGTCTTCTGATTACTTCCTCCCACTCCTACCTCCAAGATTTTTCACTTGCTTCTCTACCTCTCCCCCTCAGACTCTCCACCTCTCTACAGAACTTCAAACGGGCTCTTAAGACCAACTTCTTTACAAAACCCAGCCAAATCTCATCCTAACCCTCTGTCTCATGCTCCGTTTACCCCATCTGTGTCACCCCTGTCTGTCTGCCCCTCCCCTTTAGAATGTAAACTCTCACGAGTAGGGCCCTCTTCCCTCATGTGCTTATCCTTTTCTTACTTTAATAATCCTCAACTGCCCCAAATCCTGCAGTTCTCGGCCACCTTGATACTTATCTCAGTGTTGTCTACTGATGTACTTATGCTTAGTTACCCTGTACTTGTCCGATATTGTCTTCAACTGTAAGTCACTGTTTTCCTGTGTTTTGATTATGTGCATATGTACTCTGTAATTGGGCGCTGCGGAACCATTGTGGCGCCATATAAATAAAGATGATGATGATGATAATAATAGCAAGTGTCTGATTGCTAATGTAACATTCACACCTAAAACCAATAGGGATCATGAGTTCTGGCATCCGTTCCAAAGTGCAAATACAGCCAGGATGTTCTTGCTTTCTCAAGGGAACCTAGATTTCTGCAGAGGTATTGGTTTCAGAGAAGTTGATGTAGATGGGAGGTTTTGGGCTTTGTGAATGTGTACATAAAGGCCCTCATCCCGAGTTGATCGCTCGCTAGCTGCTTTTAGCAGCCGTTCAAACGCTAAGCCGCCGCCCTCTGGGAGTGTATCTTAGCTTAGCAGAAGTGCGAACGAAAGGATCGCAGAGCGGCTACAAAATAATTTTGTGCAGCTTCAGAGTAGCTCCAGACCTACTCCTAGCTTGCGATCACTACAGACTATTTAGTTCCTATTTTTACGTCACGAACACACCCTGCGTTCATCCAGCCACGCCTACGTTTCACCAGCCACGCCTGCGTTTTTATCTGGCACGCCTGCGTTTTTTCACTCCCTGAAAACGGTCAGTTGACACCCAGAAACACCCACTTCCTGTCAATCACTCTGCGGTCAGCAGTGCGACTGAAAAGCTTCGCTAGACCTTCTGTGAAACTACATCGTTCGTTGCTAAATGCCAACTATGGCCAAATTTGTGGACCAGTTGCCTTTATCAAAGCAAGTATACTTTTCTGGGCACCAAGTTCCAACTCCCCAGTCAATGCTGACCAGAGCATGGACAGAGAGCCAATGCTGCTGATCTTGGATAGGGTGAGATCAGCCAGATCTATGCATTGATAGGAAGCGCACCCAAATAGTCCGAACCATGAACTAACTACTGGACTGCCGTTCTTTTCCACTGCAAACAAAAGGATCGACAGCCAGGGAAAATAGGTAAGGGAGGAGAAACAAACAAAAAAGAGGCAGATACCTGCCTCAAATCACACACAATGGATAGTCCCACCTACAGTACTATACGGTCCTAAGCCTTCCCATTGGACAAGCATAAACTAAGACCACTGAACACTTAATCCTAGCACTTCCTGCATCATGGCCACAATAAGGCACATTCCTAGGTGTTTACTTTAAATTCCCTCCCGCTCAATCCGAGCACTCACTCATCACTTTATTGCACACTTTGGTACACTTATAGCTTGCGTGCTTGCATTGTGCTGGACATGGCCATCCAGGTGCACATATACAAACTTTATCTGCAAAGAACAAGGGTGAATGTTATACCTTTCTTGTGTCCTTTTATACTTTAAAAATAAAATCATCTGTCATATTGCGAGAAGAGTTAAACATCCCATGTTAAGATGGAAAAAAAAAATGGAAAACTGCTTGGGGCTAAAGAGTGAGAATATCAAGGGTTTGGTCTTTTGTCTCTGCCAGAATTCTTTCCCTCCCACGACAGTTGGCTAAGAAATAATAAATAGCAATGAATGAGGCATCCTTGTGTTCTCAGGCTTTGTTTCCCTTCAAGGTGTTATTTGGATTTCCTAGAGAGGGGATGGGTGCAACTTGCACGATTTCATGCACTGCTAAACTATATCTACCATGGTGCCCGGATACCAGAACGCTCTGTTTTTGTGGAGCTGACCCGATTCGACCCTGATCTACTCATTTTGGTCAATGTATTTATTGCTGCATTGTCTTTGCGGAGTATTTTAAGTGGTGAGACAATACTGTTCTAAAAATACTACTTAAAGTATTTTATATACAAAAAATTATTTCTCCCCTGAGTTTGAGTAAAGTGGTGAGTGCTAAATTACAATATCCATAGTTCTCATTGGTGTTCGTACAAAACTGTTTTCTAAATAAGTAAACGTTTCTGTAAAATTGTTCAAAATAAGTTCTTTTGCAAGATGATGAATGTGGATGTATGTGTGTGAATGGAGAAATATAAGAGTAGTAAATAGGTTTAATATTTGTCTATGCACATTTTAGGTAGAATGGAGCATGTCGTTTTTACATGTGTTTCTGATCTATTCTGTTGGCTATTTTGCCGGACAGTTCTAATGATTAGGTCAAGAGAAGTCCACTGTACCATAATAACTGGTTTTGTTTAGCTGGAGAAAAGAATGCAGAATTCAGTACAATTGTAAGAGATTGCAGAATATTTTAAAGCCATGGAAGATGTGCATCCATTGACCTCAAAAGAAGCTACTCCCATAAGTTAGGCGCCAGAAGTAATTTCCTAGGAATATTGTATACTTGGCACTGATTTATATTTCAGTGTTACCAGTCCTACTACACCACACAGCGGAATGAACGGACTTCTTCTGCCAGATATGTTCTCAGACTATACTCTACTCAATGTTAAACACCAGAACTTCACACACTTTTTCTTTTTCTTTCCAAATCAGCTAAATTAGTGTGTATACAGTATGTATATGTGTGTGTGTGAATACATACATACATACATGCATGCATGCATGCATGCATACATACATACATACACTAGATAGGCGGCACTTTAGACAATGGAGACAATGAGCAATAGGGCCTCAAAGTCGATTTCAATGTTTTCAGAACTAGGCTTACTAAACCTTGGACGGAGAGAAAGTTCAAGCCAATCGGCTCCTAACTGACATTTTTCAAACACAGGGGCAGATGTATTAACCTGGAGAAGGCATAAGGAAGTGATAAACCGGTGATGTGTGCAAGGTGATAAAGGCACCAGCCAATCAGCTCCAATATGTAATTTAACAGTTAAGATCTGATTGGCTGGTGCCTTTATCACCTTGCACATATCACTGGTTTATCACTTCCTTATGCCTTCTCCAGATTAATACATCTGCCCCACAGTCTGTTACATGGCAGTTAGGAGCTGATTGGCTGTTACTAATCTCTGTTCACTTCATCTCTTTCCTTGGTTAATAAATAGACCACTATATTTTCTCGTTCTTTCATCATTTGTTGTTGCTCATTGTATCTGCCGTCTAGAATGCTGCCTATCTTGTATGCTAAACATAGTCCAACCCGCAGTGGCTGGTAATCCGGGAAAACGCAAGTTTGCCAGCCGCTTGTGTGTGTGTGTGTGTATATATGTATATGAAATAATCCATTTATTTATTTTATGGGCCTATATTTATATGTACTTTTAAAATTTTACTTATTAGTGGTAATGGGTTCACTATAATAATGGATATTTTTAACCAGTAGGGAAGTCTAAATATCTACATTACAGCAGGAAAAAAACTAAGCAAGTCCATATGGTGTTCATTTATGAGATTTTAAAGTAGTTGTTACTCAGAATGACCCCTCTAAATTTCCAGCCCCCCCCCCCCAAGCCTTTCATCCTTTGCCTTTAGAAATAGACGCAAAAGAGACCTTTGATGATGATGTCACACCTAGCGCTATATAGGCCACAGTTGTTGCTATGGTTACTCCAGACCGACTTCTAGCACCAGGATATCAGGAAGTTTCTGAACTGCAGAGAAATTCTTTGTGACATCATTAATGATCGGTTATTTCCTAAAAGCTCAGTCACAGGGGCCAGAATGTCATTGTTCATTTCAGGAGGACTTAATTATTGCAGCATAGCCAACATGGACAGTTAAAGTACTAACTGCAGCCACACAGTCGTGTTGTCAGGAGAAAAGGAAGTCAAATAGTAGAGTAGGGGGTAGAAAACGAGCATGTGTGTGTCATAAAGCTGTTCTTTACCCATCTTCCAGCACAAGCCAGAATGTAATATACAGTCACACTAACACACAATATACTGTATTATATAATATAATATACTGTCTATGTACTATGGCCGGAGCTTTGATCCTGTATGCAGATTCCGTGCGGCAGGATTTGTATTGAGATGAGCACCGGCGGCTTTGCAGATCCATGCCACAGCGTACAAAGACGCAGCGTGATCACAGATCATTCAATTGTCACAGTCCTGAGTAACTATGGTCACGGAAACTAAGATGGTGGTGCCAAGTTTTGCGTTTGTTTTTGTTGTTGTTTTTTTTTACATTATAGCAGTCGCAGGCTGAGACGCCCCGTAAACTGTTATGACAAGCCTGCCTTCCTGTTCCCTTCCACAAACTATCCCTGCCTGTCAAACACTTTGCAAATAAATCTTCTCTGTGACTGCCATCGCTAATGAATCACCATGTGTACGCAGTGCGACTGTGACGCGTGTGGTCCCTTCCTGTCCACCTCTTTGCAAATGAAACCTCAGTGCGATCAAATCTGAATCAGGCCCGTCACCCATAACCAGTCCTATTCTGTTTAAACTATTGCTTTTCTCTAACGTCCTAGTGGATGCTGGGGACTCCGTCAGGACCATGGGGAATAGCGGGCTCCGCAGGAGACAGGGCACATCTAAAAAAGCTTTTAGGTCACATGGTGTGTACTGGCTCCTCCCCCCATGACCCTCCTCCAAGCCTCAGTTAGGTTTTTGTGCCCGTCCGAGAAGGGTGCAATCTAGGTGGCTCTCTTAAAGAGCTGTTTAGAAAAGTTTTTTTTTAGGTTCATTCAGTGATTCCTGCTGGCAACAGGATCACTGCAACGAGGGACTTAGGGGAGAGATCTCCAACTCACCTGCGTGCAGGATGGATTGGGATCTTAGGCTACTGGACACTGAGCTCCAGAGGGAGTCGGAACACAGGTCAGCCTGGGGTTCGTCCCGGAGCCGCGCCGCCGATCCCCCTTACAGACGCTGAAGAAGACGGCAGAACGGAGGTCCGGAAACAGGCGGCAGAAGACTTCACAGTCTTCATGAAGGTAGCGCACAGCACTGCAGCTGTGCGCCATTGTTGTCACACGGCTCACTGACCTAGTCACGGAGGGTGCAGGGCGCTGCTGGGGGCGCCCTGGGCAGCAATATAAGTACCTTATTGGCAAAATAAATACATCACATATAGCCATTAAGGCTATATGTATGTATTTTAACCCAGGCCAGTTCTTAAAAACCGGGAGAAAAAAACCGCCGAAAAGGGGGCGGAGCTTATTCTCCTCAGCACACAGCGCCATTTTCCCTCACAGAAAGGCTGAGGGGAAGGCTCCCATGCTCTCCCCTGCACTGCACTACAGAAACAGGGTTAAAACAGAGGGGGGGCACTGATTTGGCGATATAAATATATATTAAATGCTATAAGGGAGGAACACTTTTATAAAGGTTGTCCCTGTATAATTATAGCATTTTGGTGTGTGCTGGCAAACTCTCCCTCTGTCTCCCCAAAGGGCTAGTGGGTCCTGTCCTCTATCAGAGCATTCCCTGTGTGGGTGCTGTATGTCGGTACGTGTGTGTCGACATGTATGAGAAAAATGTTGGTGAGGAGGCGGAGCAAATTGCCTGTAATGGTGATGTCACTCTCTAGGGCAGTGTTTCCCAACCACAGTCCTCAAGGCACACCAACAGTCCAGGTTTTTGGGATAACCATGTTTGAGCACAAATGGTTCAATCAAAATAACTGAGGTACTAATTAAATCACCTGTGCTCAGGTATGGTTATCCTTAAAACCAGGACTGTTAGTGTGCCTTGAGGACCGTGGTTGGTAAACACTGCTCTAGGGAGTCGACACCGGAATGGATGGCTTACTTGTGGAAGTACGTGATCATGTCAACACGCTGCGAGCCGGTTGACGACATGAGACGACCGGCAAACAAATTAGTACCTGTCCAGGCGTCTCAGACACCGTCAGGGGCTTGTAAAAACGCCCATTTACCTCACGGACACTGACTCCAGTGTCGACGGTGAAGAAACAAACGTATTTTCCTTTAGGGCCACACGTTACATGTTAAGGGCAATGAAGGAGGTGTTACATATTTCTGATACTACAAGTACCACAAATAAGGGTATTTTGTAGGGTGTGAATAAACTACTTGTAGTTTTGCCTGAATCAGATAAATTAAATGAAGTGTGTGATGATACGTGGGGTTCCTCCGATAGAAAGTTATGGGCGGTATACCCTTTCCCGCCAGAAGTAAGGGCGAGTTGGGAAACACACCTTAGGGTGGATAAGGCGCTCACACGCTTATAAAACAAGTGGCGTTACCGTCTCCAGATACGGCCGCCCTCAAGGAGCCAGCTGATAGGAAGCTGAAAAATAGCCTAAGAAGTATATACACACATACTAGTGTTATACTACGACCAGCAATCGCCTCAGACTGGATGTGCAGCGCTGAGGGGGCTTGGTCGGATTTCCTGACTGAAAATTTTGATACCCTTGACAGGGACAAGATTTTATTGTCTATAGAGCATTTTAAGGATGCATTTCTATATATGCGTGATGCGCAGAGGGATATTTGCATTCTGGCATCAAGAGTAAATGTGATGTCCATATCTGCCAGACGAAGACACGACAGTGGTCAGGTGAGGCAGATTCCAGACGGCACATGGAAGTATTGCCGTATAAAGGGGCGGTCCATCGGACCTGGTGGCCATGGCAACAGCTGAAAAATCCACCTTTTGTTCCCCGAGTCACATCTCAGCAGAAAAGGACACAGTCTTTTCAGTCTCAGTCCTTTCGTCCCCATACGGGCAGGCGGGCAAAGGCCAGTCATATCTGCCCAGGGGTAGAGGAACGGGAAGAAGACTGCAGCAAGCAGCCCATTCCCAGGAACAGAAGCCCTTCACAGCTTCTGCCAAGTCCGCAGCATGACGCTGGGGCAGTACAAGCGGACTCAGGTGCGGTAGGGGGTCATCTCAAGAGTTTCAGCACGCAGTGGGCTCACTCGCAAGGGGACTCCTGGATCCTACATGTAGTATCCCAGGTGTACATTGGAAATTCGAGACGTCTCCTCCTCACAAGTTCCGGAAGTCTGTTTTACCAACGTCTACCTCCGACAGGGAGGCAGTATTGAAAACAATTCACAGGCTGTATTCCCAGCAGGTGATAATCAAAGTACCCATCCTACAACAAGGGAGGGGGTATTATTCCACACTATATTGTGGTACTGAAGCCAAACGGCTCGGTGAGATCTGAAATATTTGAACACTTACATACAAGCGTTCAAATCAAGATGGAGTCACTCAGAGCAGTGATAGCGAACCAGGAAGAAGGGGACGAGATGGTGTCACTGGATATCAGGGACATTTACCTACATGTCCAAATTTGCCCTTCTCACCAAGGGTACTTCAGGTTCGTGGTACAGAACTGTCACTATCAGTTCAGACGCTGCCGTTTGGATTGTCCACGGCGCCCCGGGTCTTTACCAAGGTAATGGCCGAAATGATGATTCTTCTTAAAAGAAACTTGGACGCTTTCCTGATAAGGGCAAGGTCCAGAGAACAGTTGGAGGTCGGAGTAGCACTATCTTTAATAGTTCTACGACAGCACGAGTGGATTCTAAATATTCCAAAATCGTAGCTTTTCCGAGGACACGTCTACTGTTCCTAGGGATGATTCTGGACACAGTCCAGAAAAAGGTGTTTCTCCCAGAGGAGAAAGCCAGGGAGTTATCCGAGCTAATCGGGATCCTCCTAAAAACAGGAAAAGTGTCAATGCATCATTGCACAAGAGTCCTGGTAAAAATGGTGGCTTATTACGAAGCAATTCCATTCGGCAGATTTCACGCAAGAACTCTTCAGTGGGATCTGCTGGACAAATGGTCCGGATCGCATCTTCAGATGCATCAGCGGATAACCCTATATCCAAGGACAAGGGTGTCTCTCCTGTGGTGATTACAGAGTGCTCATCTTCTAGAGGGCCACAGATTCAGCATTCAGGAGTGGATGCTGGTGACCACGGAGGCCAGCCTGAGAGGCTGGGGAGCAGTCACACAGGGAAAAAATTTCCAGGAAAGTGTGATCAAGTCTGGAGAATTCTCTCCACATAGATGGAGCTAAGAGCAAAATTATAAGGCTCTAAACTTAGCAAGACCTCTGCTTCAAGGTCAGCCGGTATTGATCCAGTGGGATAACATCACGGCAGTCGCCCACGTAAACAGAAAGGGCGACACAAGAAGCTGGAGGGCAGTGAAAAAACTGCAAGGATTTTTCGCTAGGCGGAAAATCATGTGATAGCACTGTCAGCAGTGTTCTCTCCGGGAGTGGACGACTGGGAAGCAGACTTCCTCAGCAGGCATGACCTCCACCTGGGAGAGTGGGAACTTCATAGGGAAGTTTTTCCGCATGATTGTGAGCCATTGGCAAAGACCAAAGGTGGAAATGATGGCGTCCCGCCCGAACAAAAAACGGGACAGGTATTGCGCCAGGTCATGAGACCTTCAGGCGATAGCTGTGGATGTCCTAGTAACACCGTGGGTGTAACAGTCGGTGTATGTGTTCCCTCCTCTGCTTCTCATAACCAAGGTATTGAGAATTATAAGACATAGAGGAGTATGAACTATACTCGTGACTCCGGATTGGCCAAGAGGGACTTGGTACCCGGAACTTCAAGAGATGCTCACAGAGGACTAAGGGCCTGGGGAGCTAAGAAGGGACTTGCTTCAGCAGGTACCATGTCTATTCCAAGACTTACCGCGGCTGCGTTTGACGGCATGGCGGTTGAATGCCGGATCCTGAAGGAAAAAGGCATTCCATAAGAGGTCATACCTACCCTGGTCAAAGCCAGGAAGGAGGTGACCGCACAACGTCATCACCACATGTGGTGAAAATATGTTGCGTGGGTGAGGCCAGGAAGGCCCCACGAAGAAAATTCAACTAGGTCGAATTCTACACTTCCTGAAAACAGGAGTGTTTTGAGCCTAAAATTGGGGTTCTTTAAGGTTTTAAGTTTCGGCCCTGTAGAATTTCTTCCGAAAAGAATTGACTTCAGTTCCTGAAGTCCGGATTGTCAAGGGAGTATTGCATATACACCCCTTTTTGTGCCTCTAGTGGCACCGTGGGATCTCAACATAGTGTTGGGATTCCTTAAAATCATATTGGTTTGAACCGCTCAAATCTGTGGATTTGAAATATATCACATGGAAAGTGAACAAGCTGTTGACCAATATCTCACATGGACAGTGACCATGCTGTTGGTCCTGGCCTCGGCCAGGCGATTGTCAGAATGGGCGGCTTTGTCTTACAAAAGCCCATATTTAAATTTCCATTCGGACAGGGCAGAACTGGGACTCGTCTCCAGTTTTCTTCCTAAGGGGGTGTCAGGTTTTTCACCTGAAACAACCTATTATGGTGCCTGCGGCTTCTAGGGACTTGGAGGACTCCAGGTTAATAGACGTTGTCAGGACCCTAAAAAAAAAAATATATATATATATATATATATATATATATATATATATATATATATATAGTTTAGGACGGCTGGAGTCAGAAAGTCTGACTTGCTGTTTATATTGTATGCACCCAACAAGATGGGTGCTCCTGCGTCTAAACAGACGATTGCACGTTGGATCTGTAGCACAATCCAACTTGCACATTCTGTGGCAGGCGTGCCACAGCCTAAATCTGTAAAGGCCCACTCCACTAGGAAAGTGGGCGCATCTTGGGCGGCTGCCCGAGGGGTCTCGGCATTACAACTTTGCCGAGCAGCTACGTGGTCAGGGGAGAACACGTTTGTAAAATTTTACAAATTTGATACTCTGGCTAAGGAGGACCTGGAGTTCTCTCATTCGGTGCTGCAGAGTCATCCGCACTCTCCCGCCCGTTTGGGAGCTTTGGTATAATCCCCATGGTCCTGACGGAGTCCCCAGCATCCACTAGGACGTTAGAGAAAATAAGAATTTACTTACCGATAATTCTATTTCTCGTAGTCCGTAGTGGATGCTGGGCGCCCATCCCAAGTGCGGATTGTCTGCAATGCTTGTACATAGTTATTGTTACAAAAATCGGGTTATTCTTGTTGTGAGCCATCTTTTCAGAGGCTACTTCGTTTTGTTATCATACTGTTAACTGGGTTCAGATCACAAGTGGTACGGTGTGATTGGTGTGGCTGGTATGAGTCTTACCCGGGATTCAAGATCCTTCCTTATTGTGTACGCTCGTCCGGGCACAGTACCTAACTGAGGCTTGGAGGAGGGTCATGGGGGGAGGAGCCAGTACACACCATGTGACCTAAAAGCTTTTTTAGATGTGCCCTGTCTCCTGCGGAGCCCGCTATTCCCCATGGTCCTGACGGAGTCCCCAGCATCCACTACGGACTACGAGAAATAGAATTATCGGTAAGTAAATTCTTATTTTTAAAATATGAGGAGTAAGGACTGTACAGTATCGTCTTACCTCCAACACTTTAAATTAGCAAAGATTTTTGTAATGGATCCATGCACCGCAGAACAGTGTTTATTATATGCGATGGAATAAGAAACAGGAAGGATAGGGGTTGAGATCATCTGAGAACGGATGCGCAGTATAAATCAAGATTGGGTCAGTGATCAAGGTCAGTATGTTCAATTTTGAAAACTGCACTAGAGTGCCATGATGGGTTTCAAGAGTCACCTTAATGAATGTTGATGCGATGCCATTGTAAAACAGGTTAAGTCTCTCATGCAAAATGCTTGGAACCAGAGGTATTTTTGTATATCGGATTTTTCCGTATTTTGCAATATTTACACACCATAATGAGATATCTCGGGGACTCAAGTCTAAAGACAGAATCCATTTAGGTTTCATATACACTTTATATACACCGCCTAAAGGTCATTTTATACAAAATGTTACACTTTCTGTGCATGAAACAAAGGGTCCGATTTAATTGTTTTGGGCGTCTAAATATCCTGTCTAAACGGGACTGTTTAGATACCCAAACAATTGTCACAATTCAATTGTTTGAGCACCCATGCACATCGCACATGTTGCGCCCAAACATACAGGGTGTAGCCACGTAAAATGGCTAAACCCATCTAAAGTCCTGCTTTGGGCGTCCAAACTCCCGGCCGGAAGCCCAAAGTGACGACTTTGCGCACATTTTTTTCTCGCACCTCAGGAGGCTGCTAGCCCTATGGCTACTGAGCGTCTAAACAGATCAACAATTGAATTGCTCCATTTTGCGACCCCTAGTGGTAGACACGGTAAAACAATTGAATCTGCTCCTATAGTTTGTGTAGATTGAACCATCAGAAAACAAAGGTGTCACAATCTCGATCGCACTCAAAAATTCTGTATTTCGGAATATTCTGTATTTCAGGTTTTTGATTTGGGACTCAACCTATACAACCTAAGTGGCTAAATACATATGGAAACAGTGGAGAAATATAAAAAAGTTAGACATAAGTAAATATTTTTTATGCAGGATGTTTACAAGAGGTTTATACAGTAAAATAACGTCCATTTTATTTTTAAAAATGAACTTTTGAATCTTATGAAGGCGGCAGTGTGTGCTATCCCTAATCAGACACTGGAGTGAGTGCTGACTGTGTAAGACGTAACCTTGTTTAGTTACACAACATTGTCAAGGTTAATAATAAAAGCCTGCATCAAGGACATGGGGTGTTGATGTTTTTCTATGCTTTGCATGAGTGACCGGACTCTGCTTTTTATTGCTTTTAGCTGACTAGGCTGTGATTTATTTTGTCATAAGGGTAAATGAAAGGACAAATTAAAGACTGGTTTAGGCAATATGAACCGAGTGACTTTAGCACTGTACTCTAGAAACCGCTATAGGAATTTGTGGTGGTCGTTTTTTCTTGTTGGCATGTAGGACACGATCATGATTAAATTTTATAATTATTATGTATATGAGGGCTATTCAGTTGTGTGTAGCGCGGCCATTAGCAACGAGTGTCCAACAGTTATTCCATTGTTCAGCTGATCGGGCGCAGCTGCGTGATTTCTACTCGCTACCTCCTGAATTGGCGAACAGAACTCTGCAAAAAGTCAGCTGTTTGGGTGCGCTATACAGGACTTAGCATTTCAGCGCTACAGGTGCACTAACATTAAGTGTAAAGCACAACAGGCTATTTACTAAAGGTTGATTTTCATTCATTCCAATTTTAAATGACTATTCTGTTTCCAGGGCTAAACCACATTTACTAACATTTAAAAATGAATCTAAAAAAATCATCTGTTGGTAAACATTTGTTTTAGCCCCTGAAACACAACGTCGTTTTGATCGAATTTAATTGATTAGCACCTTTAGTAAATATACCCCTTAATGTGAATGTCACTTTAGATTTGCACCTGAAACGCTGTGAGAAGGGGCAATTTATGAAACCCGTCACTTTGTGAATACAGTCCTAAAGGTTAATTGTGTAACAGAATATTGTTTATATTGTGCACATTATACACAGTGGTTGAGATGTACTAAGCTTTGAAAAGTGATACATTTCACAGTGAAAAAGTACCAGCCAATCCGCTCCTAACTGCCATGTTACAGGCTGTGTTTGAAAAAAGAAAGACAGGAGCTGGTTGGTTGTTACTTTTCTCTATCTCTCTACACGTTGTCACTCTCCTCCAAGGCTTAGTACATCTCCCCCAGTATGAGATTTTATTTTAGCACCTTTTTGATAATTTGTACTTCACGTCAGGTGCCAACTGAGCATCCACTATCCAACAATCTCGCTTAAGTTACTTTGATTAGGACTTCCGGTACTTTGTGCTATTGAAAGTAAAATCACATCTGAAGTATGATTGTACAAGTGTGTACCCTGCAATCAGAGCACTTACTAACCTGAGTGTCTCTTAAAGTTAGAAGGAATTTGGAAAACATGCAGGGAAATATTTCCTGAAGAGAATCTATTTTGCTTCCTCTTCCTCCTCCTCCTCCTCTTCCTCTTCATCCTATTCAGCGTTTAACTCCTCTCGACCCCCCTCAACAGGGAGTTCTGCTACCATTACTGGTACTTGCCTGAACTTTTACCTCCATACTCCAAACTATTTTGTAGACTTGGGAGGAACCTACCTTACGCAATGTGGAGGTGTGTTTAGGTTAGTGTTTTTTTTATATAATACCAATATATTGGAAATAATAAGATTTTAAACCTACCGGTAAATCTTTTTCTCGTAGTCCGTAGAGGATGCTGGG
Organism: Pseudophryne corroboree; assembly: GCF_028390025.1. NCBI lineage: Eukaryota > Metazoa > Chordata > Amphibia > Anura > Myobatrachidae > Pseudophryne > Pseudophryne corroboree. Next base: position 679,363,790 of record NC_086446.1, read on the forward strand.
GACTCCGTAAGGACCATGGGGATAGACGGGCTCCGCAGGAGACATGGGCACTTTAAGAAAGACTTTAGGTCTGGGTGTGCACTGGCTCCTCCCTCTATGCCCCTCCTCTAGACCTCAGTTAGAGAAACTGTGCCCAGAGGAGACGGACAGTACGAGGAAAGGATTTTTGTTAATCCAAGGGCAAGATTCATACCAGCCACACCAATCACACCGTATAACTTGTGTATCTATTAAACAGTTAACAGTATGAAAAAACAACGTAGCATCAGTCCAACCTGATGAAACTATAACATAACCCTTATGTAAGCAAAACTATATACAAGTCTTGCAGAAGTAGTCCGCACTTGGGACGGGCACCCAGCATCCACTACGGACTACGAGAAAAAGATTTACCGGTAGGTTTATAATCTTATTTTCTCTAACGTTCTAGAGGATGCTGGGGACTCCGTAAGGACCATGGGGATTATACGAAAGCTCCCAAACGGGCGGGAGAGTGCGGATGACTCTGCAGCACCGAATGAGCAAACCTTAGGTCCTCCTCAGCCAGGGTATCAAACTTATAGAACCTTGCAAAGGTGTTTAAACCCGACCAAGTAGCAGCTCGGCACAGTTGTAGTGCCGAGACCCCTCGGGCAGCCACCCAAGACGAGCCCACCTTCCTAGTGGAATGGGCCTTGACCGATTTTGGTAACTGCAATCCAGCCGTAGAATGCGCCTGCTGAATCGTGTTACAGATCCAGCGAGCAATAGTCTGCTTCGAAGCAGGGGCGCCAACCTTGTTGGCTGTATATAGGACAAACAGTGCTTCTGTTTTCCTGACTCTAGCCGTTCTGGCCACATAAATTTTCAAAGCCCTGACTACATCAAGGGACTCGGAATCCTCCAAATCTCGTGTAGCCACAGGTACCACAATAGGTTGGTTCATATGAAAAGATGACACCACCTTAGGCAAGAATTGAGGACGGGTCCGCAATTCCGCCCTATCTATATGGAAAACCAGATAGGGGCTTTTATGAGACAAAGCCGCCAATTCCGACACTCGCCTAGCCGAAGCCAAGGCTAATAACATGACCACCTTCCAAGTGAGATATTTTAACTCCACCGTTTGAAGTGGTTCAAACCAGTGCGACTTAAGGAAACTTAACACCACGTTAAGGTCCCAAGGCGCCACCGGAGGTATAAAAGGAGGCTGAATATGCAGCACTCCCTTCAAAAAAGTCTGTACTTCTGGGAGAGAAGCCAATTCTTTTTGAAAGAAAATGGATAAGGACGAAATCTGAACCTTAATGGAGCCTAATTTTAGGCCCAAATTCACTCCAGTCTGTAGGAAGTGAAGGAAACGGCCCAGCTGGAATTCTTCCGTAGGAGCATTCCTGGCCTCACACCAAGAAACATATTTTCGCCATATCCGGTGATAATGTTTCGCTGTCACGTCTTTCCTAGCCTTTATCAGAGTAGGAATGACCTCATCCGGAATTCCCTTTTCCGATAGGATCCGGCGTTCAACCGCCATGCCGTCAAACGCAGCCGCAGTAAGTGTTGGAACAGACATGGCCCCTGTTGTAACAGGTCCTGTCTTAGAGGAAGAGGCCACGGATCTTCTGTGAGCATTTCCAGCAGATCCGGATACCAGATCCTTCATGGCCAATCTGGAACAATAAGAATTGTTCTCACTCCTCTTTTTCTTATTATTCTCAACACCTTGGGTATGAGAGGAAGAGGAGGAAACACATAGACAGACTGGAACACCCACGGTGTCACTAGGGCGTCTACTGCTACCGCCTGAGGGTCTTTTGATTTGGCGCAATACCTCATTAGCTTTTTGTTGAGGCGGGACGCCATCATGTCTATCTGGGGCAGTCCCCACTGACTTGCAATCTGTGCAAAGACTTCCCGATGAAGTCCGCACTCCCCTGGATGCAGGTCGTGTCTGCTGAGGAAGTCTGCTTCCCAGTTGTCCACTCCCGGAATGAACACTGCTGACAGTGCGCTTACATGATTTTCCGCCCAGCGAAGAATCCTGGTGGCTTCCGCCATTGCCACTCTGCTCCTTGTGCCGCCTTGGTGGTTTACATGAGCCACTGCGGTGATGTTGTCTGACTGGATCAGAACTGGTTGGTCGCGAAGTAAGTTCTCCGCTTGACGTAGGGCGTTGTATATGGCCCTCAGTTCCAGGATGTTGATGTGAAGACAAGTCTCTTGACTTGTCCAAAGTCCTTGGAAGTTTCTTCCCTGTGTGACTGCTCCCCACCCTCTGAGGCTTGCGTCAGTTGTCACCAGGATCCAATCCTGAATGCCGAACCTGCGGCCTTCCAAAAGGTGAGCACTCTGCAGCCACCACAGGAGAGATACCCTGGCCCTGGGGGACAGGGTGATCAGCTGATGAATTTGTAGATGTGACCCGGACCACTTGTCCAATAGGTCCCATTGGAAAGTCCTTGCATGGAACCTGTTATGAACCACAGGTAGTGGTTCATTCCTATTTTATGTTTATAGTTCTCTTGCAGGCCAGGATTTCCCTTTGCTCTGGTTTAGAAGATTCTTGTTTGCTGCCGGTGGTGAGTCTGTGTAATTGCAGCCTGTTTCCATGTGTTTGGCCTCACCTGTCTGCTAATTGCATCTTGTCAGTTTGGAGTCGTGCAACAGGGCAGCTGCACGACATAATTAATTAGGGCTCTGTTATATTCTGGCTCAGTGCAATACACAGACACCGGTGATAGTTCTTGAGTTCTGAGCTAGTTCCTGCCAGTTCCTGAGTGTCTGATCCAGTGTCTGATCCAGTGTCTGATCCAGTGTCTGATCCAGTGTCTGATCCAGTGTCTGATCCAGTGTCTGATGCAGTGTCTTTTGTATTTTGGCTTCAATAGGTTCCTGACCAGAGTCATGAGTTTCTGGGCCTTTTCTATCGGAAGATAAACCCTTTTCTGGTCCGTATCCAGAATCATGCCTAAAAAGGTCAGACGAGTCGTATTAGCCAGCTGTGACTTCGGGATATTGAGAATCCAGCCGTGTTGCTGTAACACCTTCAATGAAAGTGACACGCTGTTCAGTAACTTCTCTCGTGATCTCGCTTTTATGAGGAGATCGTCCAAGTATGGGATAATTGTGACACCCTGCTTGCGCAGGAGCACCATCATTTCCGCCATTACCTTGGTGAAAATCCTCGGGGGCGTGGAAAGCCCAAACGGCAACGTCTGAAATTGGTAATGACAATCCTGTACCGCAAATCTCAGGTACGCCTGGTGAGATGGATAAATGGGGACATGAAGGTATGCATCCTTTATGTCCAGAGATACCATAAAATCCCCCCCCCCCCCCTTCCAGGCTAGCGATGACCGCTCTGAGCGATTCCATCTTGAACTTTAACCGTCTTAAGTATAGGTTCAGGGATTTTAAATTCAATATGGGTCTGACCGAACCGTCCGGTTTCGGAACTACAAACAGGGTTGAGTAGTATCCCTTCCCTCTCTGAAGCAGGGAAACTTCGACCACCACTTGTTGAAGACACAATTTGTGAATAGCATTTAACACTATCTCCCTTTCTAGGGGAGAAGTCTGTAGAGCCATTTTGAAAAACCGGCTAGGAGGCACCTCGTCGAATTCCAGCTTGTATCCCTGAGAAACAATTTCTATTGCCCAGGGATCCACCTGTGAGTGAACCCAGATGTGGCTGAAAAGTCGAAGACGTGCCCCCACTGGGGCGGACTCCCTCAGCGGAGCCCCAGCGTCATGCGGTGGATTTTGCAGAGGCCGGGGAGGACTTCTGTTCCTGGGAACTAGCTGTGCTGTGCAGTTTTTTACCTCTGCCCTTACCTCTGGCAAGAAAGGACGATCCACGTACTCTTTTGCTTTTATTTGAACGAAAGGACTGCATTTGATAATGTGGCGCTTTCTTAGGTTGTGAGGGAACATAAGGCAAAAAATTCGATTTACCTGCCGTAGCTGTGGAGACCAGGTCCGAGAGCCCTTCCCCAAACAATTCCTCACCGTTGTAAGGTAAGACCTCCATATGTCTTTTTGAGTCGGCATCACCTGTCCACTGCCGGGTCCAGAGGACTCGTCTAGCAGAAATTGACATAGCGTTTATTCTGGAACCCAGTAAACTAATGTCTCTTTGAGCATCTCTCATATATAAGACAGCATCCTTTATATGGCCTAGGGTCAATAAAATGGTATCCTTATCTAGGGTCTCAATTTCCGCTGATAAGGAATCTGTCCATGCTGCTACAGCGCTACAAACCCAGGCCGACGCAATTGCCGGTCTGAGTAATGTACCAGAATGTGTGTAAATGGATTTCAAGGTAACCTCCTGCTTGCGGTCAGCAGGATCCTTGAGGGTAGCCGTATCTTGGGATGGCAGCGCTATCTTTTTTGATAAGCGTGTCAATGCTTTGTCTACCCTAGGGGAGGATTCCCACCGTATCCTGTCCGTTGGCGGGAAAGGATACGCCATAAGAATCCTTTTGGGAATCTGCAGTTTTTTGCCTGGAGATTCCCACGCTTTTTCACATAATTCGTTTAACTCATGTGAGGAGGGAAAAGTTACCTCAGGCTTCTTTCCCTTATACATGTGTACCCTCGTGTCAGGGACAGGGGGTTCCTCTGTGATATGCAACACTTCTTTTATTGCAATAATCATATATCGAATACATTTAGCCACTTTTGGCTGTAACTTTGCATCATCGTAGTCGACACTGGAGTCGGAATCCGTGTCGGTATCTGTGTCTCCAATCTGGGATAGTGGGCGCTTCTGAGACCCTGAAGGTCCCGGCGACATAGGGACAGACATGGGTTCACTCCCTGACTGTTCACACTAGCACTTAAAACATTCCACATATCCATCCAGTCAGGTGTCGGCACCGCCGACGGAGATCTCACATTCATACGCTCCCCCTCCTCCCTAGGTGAGCCTTCTACCTCAGACATGTCGATACACGCGTACCGACACACCACACACACAGGGAACCTCTTTTATCTGAAGATAGTTTCCCCACCAGGCCCTTTGGAGAGACAGAGGGAGGGATTTACTAAAGGGAAAATGCGGTAAAACCCCCGTTTTACCGCATTTTCATATGTACTAACTCCCGACCGCCGCGTTTTCGCCTCATAGGGTATCGCCATCTTTTTATGGCGATACCCTATAGAAGCCTATGGGATTCTTACCGCCGCCGCCGCATCCCGCCGCCGCTCACGACGACACCCCCTTCCCCCCAGCATACCTGAGCTGCTGCTGGTGCGGCCCCACTCCTCCTTTTCCCCCGCATCACAGCCTTGTCTCCTTCTGGCTGCAGGGGGGAGGAGTAGGAGCCCGGGGACTCCCTGCACAGGTCACCTCCCAAGTCTGGGAGGTGACGGAGACCCCCGCAGACCCCGGCAGACATCATCGCGGGGGGCCTCCTATACCGCATTGCGATACTAATCGCTTATGTTAGTACATATGCGATTAGTATCGCTGCGGTAGGCGGCGATGGCTTATAGTAAATCCCTCCCAGAGAGAGAGTATGTCAGCACACACCCCAGCGCTATATGACCCTGGAAAAAAAACACTAAATGTTTATCCAGTAGCGCTGTTTATACTTTATATCCGCCAAATTTGTGGCCCCCCCCCCTCCTCTTAAAACCCCTCTATCACCGTGTATTAGCAGGGGAGAGTCCGGGGAGCTTCCTCTCAGCACTGTGCTGTGGAGAAAAATGGCGCTGGTGAGTGCTGAGGGAGAAGCCCCGCCCCCTCGGCGGCGGGCTTCTGTCCTGCTCAAAATTCCCGAAAACTGGCGGGGGCTCTGTTATATACATGTACAGTGCCCATCTGTACATGTATATACTTATTTTGCCAATGGAGAGGTTTTATTGCTGCCCAGGGCGCCCCCCCCTGCGCCCTGCACCCTTACAGTGACTGCGGTGTGTGAGGTGTATGGGAGCAATGGCGCACAGCTTTACTGCTGTGCGTTACCTCAGTGAAGATCATGAAGTCTTCTGCCGCCTCTGAACTCTCCTTTTCTTCTCATACTGACCCGGCTTCTATCTTCCGGCTCTGCGAGGAGGACGGCGGCGCGGCTCTGGGACGGACGGCGAGGGTGAGACCTGCGTACCAATCCCTCTGGAGCTAATGGTGTCCAGTAGCCTAAGAAACAGAGCCTTGAAACTCACAGAAGTAGGTCTGTTTCTCTCTCCTCAGTTCCCTCGATGCAGGGAGTCTGTTGCCAGCAGGCTCCCTGAAAATAAAAAACCTAACAAATATACTTTCTGACAGGAGGCTCAGGAGAGCTCCCTGTAGTGCACCCTTCTCCTCTGGGCACAGTATCAAACTGAGGTCTAGAGGAGGGGCATAGAGGGAGGAGCCAGTGCACACCCAGACCTAAAGTCTTTCTTAAAGTGCCCATGTCTCCTGCGGAGCCCGTCTATCCCCATGGTCCTTACGGAGTCCCCAGCCTCCTCTAGGACGTTAGAGAAAATAACTTTTTTGTAGAATGGAATCCTAATTAAGGACTAATCAAATTAGACAAATATTGGTCAGATATGTAAAAACTAGGGAATTTAAATGTTTTTTTTGTCCGGCGACAAGTAATGGGCGCCCATCAAAGCTATTCAATGGTTTCTGCAGATGGGCACGAATTTGCATTGCATTACTTACTGCACTTGTCATGCCCGAATGCACCAGGTTTGGCAGAGTAAAGGTGCTAAACCCGTCTAAAGTCCTGGTTAGTCAGCCAAAATGGCCCAAAAGAGGGACTTTTTGGATATTTCTGCTGGCCACCTCAGGAGGCTTCAAGCAGAAACCATGCATTTGCTCCCTGTTGGCAGAAATAATTGAATAGCTGCGACGGGCGCCCATTACTAACAGCCACGCATAAAAAAATAAAAAAAAAAACACTGTGTCTGAAATCTTTCACTCTCTAAAATGTTTCAATAGCCAAAGTGTTATGGAAAGTGTTCCCAATGTACCACAGAATTAACAAATATGTTTTTGAAATGAAAGTCCGTTTTGAAACATATGTCTTAAAAATGGAATGTGGCTCATTAATGCCACAAATCCAATGGTTTCTGTCAACCATGCATTAAGAAAAATGGATCTGCAGCCAATACGAATTCTGTTCACATAGTCAATAGTATTATTTGCATCTGTTGTGTTACTATAAAGTTTTACAAGCCTTTTAAAATGAATGTATAAATTTACCAATTCGCTTAAAAAAAAAAAAAAAACAGGATTATAAAATGAATACATTTTAAATATTTTGCTGTTACTTATTTATTAATTCACAATAGTGTAAACAATTTTGAATAGCAAGTTACTAAGATTAAAAAAATAATTTTTTTAAATTTCTTTAAAGATTTTTGTCAATTTTAGTCACTGTTACTACAGCAAGCAGGTAACATTTTTAATGAATTTGCTGTAATTGTACAAATTTTCTCCTCCCCCCCCCCCCCCCCTCCCCCCTTTTTTATGCTGCTTTCTGGTGGGGTTTTTTTTTCAGCGTGTTAAAACTCATACACCCACCTCCTCCCATCTGAAGCACTTTCCAGTTTTGCCTACTATAGACAGATGCAGTTGGCAGTGTTGCTGAACAGCTGCTACATTGAAAACTCTCTTCAGGGTCCTCTAACGATGGGATTCATGAAAATTACAATCTATTTCTTTGGAGTTCTCAACATCCAATCAAAATAAAATGAAATGAGAAGATGAAATTGCTTTATCCAAGCAGTTTTAGGTGCCAGCTGAAATCACTTATACTGTAGGAAGCAATAGGATTTTTAAAAACTATCCCTTCTTTTTTGTTTGGTATTATCACTATATTGTGCTGTGTGAGTCTTTTCCCTTTTTACTCTTGCTTTGTGCATTTACATGATTTTTGTTAAGGGAAAGCCGGTATACATTCAATTTGCATGGTAATCGAGTAGGACAAGTCACTGGAGAAAGTTTCAAAGGTTATAGTAAAATAAAATGTCACTTGTGGTTTCCTATGGCCTTATGCAAACCCCCACCCTCATGTTTCTCCTGAAAGTTGATTTAATTAAATCTGGTAGATTTGTTTGCAATTGGGGGCAGATTCAAATAAACGCAGGTTGTGTTGCACTGTCTTTTCTACCGGGTGGTGCAAGCAGAAATAAACTGCCTTGGAGCTGCTCGGGAGTTGTTCATGGGTCTCTCTAAGTGAGTTGAAGGACACTTTACAAGAGAGAAGATACCGCGCAACACAACTAATTGGTAACTGTTGCGTAACACAACCTATGGTAACTGTATCTGCTCCTTTAGCTATCAAGTGGAAATTCAATTTGTATTCATTACAAGCTATGATGGCGCTGTGGATGTTCTCTGCCAATTTCTTCTTTTTTTGTAAAGAACATTTATTGATAGAGCTGGGGTAAGAAAAAGCCTTGTTCAGACCAAATGGGGGTTTGGAGCACCCTAAACTAAACTTCAGCCACCCATATTAAAAAAAAAAAAAGGATTTGACGTTCCATCTAACTCCATTATATGGAGGCTGTTAGTGATATCCGGCCCGAGCTCTGCAAATACCGCTTAAGTGAAAAATCCAAACCACTCATGGATTCCGCCACGGCTTTGGACAGAAGTATAACACCACAACCGGGATTACTGGGCCAGGACTAGAGCCATAATTCAGCAACTGCATAATTGACAAGAAATCTACTCTGTCCAAAGCAAGTAAACACATTTGTGGACTATGCTGTGTTAGTGGACTAAGGGGGACATTTACTAAACAGTGATAAGAGTGGAGAAGTTGCCCATGGCAACCAATCAGCAATGAAGTAACATCTATAATTTGTATACTATAAAATGATAGAGCCGCTGATTGGTCGATGGGACAACTTCTCCACTGGCTCATTTCTCCGCTCTTATCACTGCTTAGTAAATGTCCCCGTAAATCTTATTCCTCATAACTTCTGTGGTTTTGTATCTGCCTATATTTGTCCTGCTTGCTGTGCATCAATGGCTGGCTGGCTGCCGATGTGTTCAGAAGGCTACTATATAGAAACATAGAATTTGACGGCAGATAAGAAACATTTGGCCCACGTAGTCTGCCCATGTATAAGCACACACTTACCCACTAGGGTTATTTTTTTTCGAAAGCCAATTAACCTACCAGTATATAATATACTCCAACCAGTTAGGCCGTTGTGGGAATCAAACTCGTGACCAATTACCAGTGCTGTGTAGTTGGTTGATTTCTTGAGTGATTTCTGTGGATGGCTAGTCTAGAAATAATCGAAATGGATTTTATTTTCTACAAATGTCCATCTAATTTTGTTCATTCAGATTTGTGTTTTGAGTTAGATCTAAGCCCTTCTGTCCCTCTTTCTAGCACATGTCACGGGATTCCTATCATACAAAACGTGATGCGGTTTGACATTTGCTCCACCTTCACAACAGAAGAGTCTCCTCTTTTGCTTCCCTGATAAATAGGATTTGAGCATGTTTTTTCCCCACCAAAAGATCACTTTAGATTTAATCAGACCACAGCACAGATACTGAACTTGCCATTGTCACGCAAACCAGTTCTCATTCAGACAATTCTTGCCACGTGTCCTCATGTGCTCATGTTTTTCTGCAGTATGATGGGGAAAAAAACCCCATGCCATCCTATTGCGTGCCATTTCTACCCACGGCATCGGTGGACAGAGGAGCTGATTGAGATTGGCACCTGCGAAATGCATCTTCAGCTGGATGGGGATAGACAAGAGAGCTGTGAACTGCCAAGCCAACAGATGCAGAAAGATTAATAGCAAACTTGGCAGGCTCCTGCGGTGGGGAAACCTGCAGCATGTGCCTTCTGGCACCAATAGAATATAAGGACGAATAGAGGGCTTGAACAGTGCAAGGTCACAATTTTATGTGTTAAACCTACTTTATACAAATTATGTGGTATATTTCTGAACAGCTTTGCTGTTCCGACAACAATTGGTTTTGAAAAAAAATGAGAACATACAAACACCACACATATATGGTCCTGGTTTAAATTGAGCTCATGACTCCAGTGCTCTGAGACAGCAATGGCAACACTGTGCCAACTAACTCTCTCTCTCTCTCTCTCTCTCTCTCTCTCTCTCTCTCCTCCCTCCTACAATCACCACATTCACATAGAGTGCAGGAATAGTAGATGGTGATTAATTCAGTCATTGCAGGAGGCGCAGTGACTACTGACCGGCATCTGTGGATGGCGGGGTCGATGCAGGGACCAGTAGGCAACATGAGAGGCCCATATCTGCTGTCCCTTAGATTGTGTTAGACAAAGTTATGGCCTTCGGTTATTGTAGGAATAGCAATGTGCTTGGATGCTGATATATTACTATGGCCACCATATATAAGTATATGCAACAGTTTAGTCTGATGCTCTCAAATATGTTACAGTACATGGCTCGGTGATCTCTCCCTGTTGGCTCAGCAGCTGACCACAAATAATTCAGTCAACTGGGTGACGCTCACTGCACAGATACCCAAATTCCTTGATTAATTCAGGCTATTTCCTGCTAAAGGGCTGCCTTTTGTAGCCATTTACACATCAAGGACAGGAGATGTGTAGTGAATGTACTGCCTCATTGGATAGCCATGATCAATCAGGTGACTCATTCCATGTGCAACTTTTGCCCATAGGCCAGAGGTTCTCAAGGCATCCTCCTAACGGTCCAGGTTTTAAGTATCTCCATGCTTGGCCACAGGTGACTTAATTAAATTTAATTTAACCATCTGTGCTGAGCTTTGGATACCTATTAAAACCTGGACCTTTAGGGTGTCTTGAGTACCTCATTTGGAAACTCCTGCCACAGACGTTTAGGCCATTGTTGAATTGGGTACCTGTGGTGATCCAAAGGGTAGGGCTCCCAGAAGTATTACACTGGGTGAGTAATTCTATTTGCCCTGATGTATGGTATTATTCACACTTCTGATCCCCTCTCTGAACATCCTGTGATGCGTGCATCACCTGACGCATACGCAGATAGGACTTCTGGATTTTTTACCCAGAGTTCTATCATCACAAAGGACCGCTCTTATCGGGTGAGCTGTCCTTTGTGATTTTCTTGAAGCATATGGCGTTATTAAACACTATTATGCTTGATGCATCCTGCCCCCAGAATGGGATGTTCCCTCCTTATACAGTGCATCTGGAAAGTATTCACAGCGCTTCACTTTTTCCACATTTTGTTATGTTACAGCCTTATTCCAAAATGGAATAAATTAATTTTTTTCCCATCAAAATTGTACACACAATACCCCATAATGACAAGGTGCATCAACAAAGTGTTGAGCAAAGGCTGTGAATACATATGTACATGTGATTTCATAGTGTTTTATTCTTAATAAATTTGCAAAAATCTTTTAAAAAACAAAACAAAACACTTTTTTTCACATTGTCATTATGGGGTATTGTGTGTAGAAATTTTAGGGGAAAAAAATGAATTTATTCCATGTTAGAATAAGGCTGTAACAACAAAATGTGGAAAAAGTGAAGCACTGTGAATACTTTCCGGATGCACTGTATGTACTTCATAGTAATTAAGTTTGGAGTGCATTTTAATTATTCCGTATAATTTTTTTTCTTAACATATCTTTTGCATCAAACTGCAAATTGCATGCATAACTTGCATGATAACTCTCAGGTTATCAGAGACAGGTTATCTAGGACAGCCACTTTGATTGACAGTTCCTGCATGCAGAAATTATATTTCAATCTGCTTTGGAGCCGGTCTACATTTTCTGTATAAAGCTGGATACACATTGAACGACCTGTATACCCAGCCTATGGTGGATGCGAAGGAACGATCTATCATGCGGCCCATACACAGTGCACCATCTGGTGAACAACTGCACTATATGTTGTTCCCCTGCTGCATCCAAGTGCATGGGGTCACCCGTAACATCTTCAGATTGGGCTGCATGTACAGCAGATCTGAAGATGCGACGGATGACCCGCAGAAGCGTGCAATAGTGCGTGCACATTTGACGATTTGAACAATTTCTCATTCCGATCCGTCGGAAATCAGCCAGTTGGTCAAAAAAATGTTTTCCCCCAGCTTAAAATAGGATTTTAGTTACCTACCGATAAATCCTTTTCTCGTAGTCCGTGGAGGATGCTGGGGTCCACATTAGTACCATGGGGTATAGACAGGTCCACCAGGAGCCATTGGCACTTTAAAAGTTTGAGAGTGTGGGCTGGCTCCTCCCTCTATGCCCCTCCTACCAGACTCAGTCTAGAAACTGTGCTCGAGGAGACGGACATCTTCAAGAGAAGGATTTTACACAGATAGTGACGAGATTCACACCAGCTCACACACGAGGCAAACTAGCTTGAAACATCAGCCACGGCTGAACAATATTACTTACCAAGTAACAAAACAGTACTTAACCAAGAACTAAGCAGTACTGAACTAAGTAACCACTATAGGATCACGAAGCGCTGGGCAGGCGCCCAGCATCCTCTACGGACTAAGAGAAAAGGATTTACCGTAATTAAAATCCTATTTTCTAGAGGATGCTGGGGTCCAGATAAGTACCATGGGGATGTACCAAGGCTCCCAGAACGGGAGGGAGAGTGCGGCGGCTCCTGCAGAACTGATTGACCAAACTTCAGGTCCTCAGAGGCTAAAGTATCGAACTTGTAGAACCTTGCAAACGTGTTCAACCCAGATCAAGTAGCCGCTCGGCAAAGCTGTAAAGCCGAGACACCCCGGGCAGCCGCCCAGGAAGAACCAACCTTACGAGTAGAGTGGGCCTTAATAGACGTAGGACACGGCAATACTGCCGTAGAATATGCATGCTGGATAGTGAACCTGATCCAGCGAGAGATTGTCTCCTTAGAAGCAGGACACCCAATTTTCTTGGGATCATACAGGACAAACGGGTTCACTACGGCTGGCCGGCGGTCGGGCTCCCGGCGACCAGCATCCCGGCGCCGGGAGCCCGACCGCCGGCTTACCGACAGCGTGGCGAGCGCAAATGAGCCCCTTGCGGGCTCGCTGCGCTCGCCACGCTACGGGCACGGTGGCGCGCTACGCGCGCCACACTATTTTATTCTCCCTCTATGGGGGTCGTGGACCCCCACGAGGGAAAATAAGTGTCGGTATGCCGGCTGTCGGGCTCCCGGCGCCGGTATACTGAGCGCCGGGAGCCCAACCGCCGGCATACAGAAGACCACCCGGACAAACAGAGAGTCAGATTTTCTGTGACGAGCAGTCCTCCTCACATAGATCTTTTGAGCCCTTACAACATCTAAGGACTTTGATGAAATTGTGTCAGTTGCAACTGGCACTACAATAGGTTGGTTGATATGAAATGCCGACACAACCTTCGGAAGAAACTGCTGACGTGTCCGAAGCTCAGCTCTATCTTCATGGAAGATCAAGTATGGGCTTTTACAGGACAAAGCCCCCAACTCCGACACACGTCTAGCAGAAGCTAAGGCCAACAAAGTGACAGCCTTCCACGTGAGAAACTTGACTTCAACCTCCTGTAGAGGTTCAAACCAATCCGACTGGAGGAACTGCAACACCACGTTAGGATCCCAGGGCGCCGTAGGCGGTACAAAGGGAGGTTGGATGTGCAGAACTCCCTTCAAAAAAGTCTGAACCTCAGGGAGGGCAGCCAACTGTTTCTGGATAAAATGGATAGGGCCAAAATTTGAATCTTTATGGATCCTAACCTCAGGCCCATATCTACACCTGCTTGCAAGAAGAGGAGAAACCATCCCAGTTGAAACTCCACGGTAGGAAACTTCTTGGACTCACACCAAGATACATATTTTTCCCCCAAATACGATGGAAATGTTTTAACATTACTCCTTTCTTAGCCTGTATCAGGGTCTGAATAACTTTGTTCGGAATGCCCTTCCGAGCTAGTATCTGGCGTTCAACCTCCATGCTGTTCAACATAGCCATGGTAAGTCTTGATAGGCGAACGGCCCCTGCTGCAGCAGGTCTTTCCGAAGAGGCCTCGGCTCTTCGACCAGTAGATCCCGAATATCCGTGTACCAAGCCCTTCTTGGCCAGTCTGAAGCAATGAGGATTGCCTGAACCCTTGTTCTCCTTATGAGTTTGAGAACTCTTGCAATAAGCGGAAGTGGAAGAAACACGTACACTGACTGGAACACCCACGGAGTCACTAGGGCATCCACCGCCACTGCTTGCGGGTCCCTCGCCCTGGAACAATACCACCATAGCTTCTTGTTGAGACGAGAAGCCATCATGTCAATCTGGGGTACGCCTCGGTATGGAGATCGTGTCTGCTGAGGAAGTCCGCTTCCCAGTTGTCTACTCCCGGAATGAAGATTGCTGACAGCGCCAACGCGTGTTTTTCTGCCCAGAGGATTATTCTTGTTACCTCTGACATTGCAGCTCTGCTCTTCGTTCCGCCCTGTCGGTTTATGTAAGCCACTGTCGTTACATTGTCCGACTGCACTTGAATGGCCTGATTTTTTAGAAGATGGGCCGCTTGGAGAAGACCGTTGTAGACGGCTCTTAGTTCCAAAATGTTTATCGGCACGCCGGCTTCCAGACTTGACCACCTTCCTTGGAAGGTTTCCCCTTGAGTGGCTGCGCTCCAGCCCCGGAGACATGCATCCGTGGTTAGAAGGATCCAGTCCTGAATCCCGAACCTGCGGCCCTCCAGAAGGTGAGTTAATTGCAGCCACCAGAGGAGTGAAATCCTGGCCTTTGGCGACAGATGTATTCTCTGGTGCATGTGTAGATGGGATCCCGACCACTTGTCCAGGAGATCCAGTTGGAAGGACTGAGCATGAAACCTCCCGTACTTCAGAGCCTCGTAAGAGGCCACCATCTTTCCCAGAAGGCGAACACACTGATGAACCGACACCCGGGCTGGCTTCAGGACATCCCGGACCATTGTTTGTATCACCGAAGCTTTTTCCTCTGGAAGAAAAACCCTCTGCACTTCCGTGTCGAGGATCATTCCCAGAAAGGACAACCTCCTGGTTGGTTCCAAATGTGATTTTGGAAGATTCAGGATCCAACCATCTTCCCTGAGAAGCTGGGTCATGAGAGTTATAGACCGTAACAGCTTCTCCTTGGACGATGCCTTTATCAGCAGATCGTCCAGATATGGAATTATGTTCACCCCGTCTGCGGAGGAGAACCATCATTTCCGCCATCACCTTGGTGAATACCCACGGTGCTGTGGAGAGGCCAAATGGCAGGGCCTGGAATTGAAAATGACAGTCCAACAGTGCAAATCGGAGATAAGCTTGATGCGGTGGCCAAATCGGAATGTGGAGGTACGCATCTTTGATATCCAGGGACACCAGGAATTCCCTCTCCTCCAGACCTGATATCACCGCCCTTAGAGACTCCATTTTGGACTCGAACTCTCACCGGAAGATTTCGGGTTCGGAATAGGTCTGACCTAACCATCCGGTTTTGGTACCACGAAAAGGTTTGAATAGTAACCTTTGTTCTGTATATGGGGTGGAACTGGTACAATGACCTGTGTCTCCACCAACTTCTGGATGGCTTCCTGTAGGATAGCCCTGTCCGCCAGCCAAGCTGGCAAGCCTGATTTGAAGAAGCGGTGAGGAGGGAGATCTTGAAATTCCAGCCGGTACCCCTGGGACACAATATCTTATATCCAGGGATCCAGTCCGGACGATACCCAGATGTGACTGAAATGCCTGAGTCTCGCCCCCAACGGCCCCACCGCCAGGCCGCGCGGTCCACCGTCATGTTGAGGACTTAGGCGTACCTGAAGTAGGTTTCCGTTCCTGGAAACCCGCAGTAGCAGGATTCTTGGATTTTGTCCGACCTCCTCTAAAGATGATGCCGGACGGCTTGGCCCCTCTTTCTTTGGCAGTCCGAAAGGACTGTGATACAGCTGAAGAAAAGGGTATCTTCGTAGCAGGCGCAGCGGAAGAAAGAAAAGGTGACTTACCCGCAGTTGCCGTGGAAATCCACGCATCTAGCGCTTCCCCAAATAGAGCCTGACCTGTGTAGGATAGGTTCTCCATGCCTCTCCTGGATTCTGTGTCGGCAGACCATTGGCGCAGCCAGAGTCCTCTACAAGCTGAGCCAGACATGGAGGATATTCCTGCAGCCATCGAACCCAGGTCTTTCATGGATTCCACCATAAGTCCCGCAGAATCCTGTATGTTACGTAAGAACAAATCAACGTCACTTTTATCCATTGTAACCAATTTCTCAAATAACGTGCCAGACCACTTTACTATTGTCAATCTGATCAGCTGGTTCTTTCAACGTGGCAGATCCCGGGACAGGTAAAACCACCTTCTTTGACAGTCTGGACACAGACTATGGGTGGGTTTTTCCTCCTCAGGGAAGGAGAATGTAACCAGAACCCTTTTGGGGATCTGGAATCCTTTCTCCGGGTTTTCCCAGGATTTTCCAAATAGCGTTTACTACTTTAGACACAGGGAAGGTTAGCGAGGCTTTCTTATTATTAGTGATTAGGGTATTTAGATGCTGGCTCAGCACCATGATTACATTTCTGTGTACCCGAAATGGATTCTTCCTGAGTGGAAACATCTTCAGCAGCGTATGACACAGAGTCCCTAGACATGGGTATGGAAGGTATTAACACCCACATACAGGGCAGTTGTCAGTCACACAGCTTCCTCCCCCCCCTTCCCCTTCCCAAATATGGCAGACAGAGACACAGAGATTGGAGCCAACCCACACACAGCGCTATCTGAGGTAGAACAAATAAAACTACCATCGCCATCTATGTACTTTAATAGACTACACAGATTTTACACAGCCTCCCCGCCCCCTCTTCTACAACCCCCTGGTACCGCTCAGGATAGGTGGAGTTGCTTGGAGGGACAGCTCCCTGTGTACAGGAACTGCAGGCAGGAAAATGGCGCTGAACGCTGCTGGGTCCACTCTAAGGAGAAGCTCCGCCCCCTGAAGATGGCGCATCTTCCTGCACAAATTCTTTATACTGGCCTGAGGATTCCGTCGCAAGCCGGGGCATTCAGTCTCCGGTTAGCGTCTGTGTACTGCGGATTCTGACGCTAGCCTGGGGATTCAGTCTCCGGTTAGCGTCTGTGACCAGTTTAGGGTATTTAGACGCCAACACCATGTGCTGCTGAGCCTTCCCGGAGCGCAGCCGTTCAGAGCTGCGCTCCTACCCTTGTGCCGCCATATCTCGCCATCTTCTGGCTCTGTAAGGGGGTGGCGGCATGCTGCTGGGGTGAGCAATCCCCTGTGGCGGGGAACGTTCGATCCCCTCAGGAGCTCCGTGTCCTGTCAGCGGAGATAGTGGCTCAGACCCCGCAGGGCGGACACTACTCTCCCCCCTCCCCCTTAGTCCCTCGAAGTAGGGAGGCTGTTGCCAGCAGCCTCCCTGTGCCTAAACTCTAAATAAAATAATAAAACTAAAATAACTCCTATGGAGCTCCCCTAGCTGTGACCGGCTCCTCCGGGCACATTTTTCTAAACTGAATCTGGTAGGAGGGGCATAGAGGGAGGAGCCAGCCCACACTCTCAAACTCTTAAAGTGCCAATGGCTCCTGGTGGACCCGTCTATACCCCATGGTACTAATGTGGACCCTAGCATTCTCTAGGATGTAAGAGAACAAATGTTTTCCACTGAAGATTTGTGTATTCTGATGATCCATCATTCTCCCATCAGATTAGCCCTGGTGCAGTGACTCATAAGTGGCAGGGGGTTAGCTATTTTTGGATCTGCTAAAAGGATTATTTATCACTCGCTGAGGTTTTGTTTGGGCAATAAACAATGGCAGGTATATTGCCGGTTCCACAACCTACTTTAAGGGACCTCAAGGGAAGCTGCAACCTTGACATTAGATGCCATCTGCATACAGACTGCTGATGTGTTGCTATGGAAAACCACAGCAGTTGCTTCAGGATTCCGAGCATTATTGTGAAACAGCAGCTGGTATCACCAATGTAAAAGAAATATTGGTTTTGTGTTTTATAGTATTCACAACCAAGCAATAACATTTGTTGGAGGGTGGTACTTTTGTTATTCAGTCGTACAGATGTGAGAACCTTTTTATAGCAGAGTACAACATAAATGCGTCGCATTTAGTAACTGAGCGGATAAGTGTTTCAAACTTGTAAGATGCACAGAAAAGGGTATATAGCTTGTTGGTATGGCCATAGGCACCACATCACCAAGATCCTTATGCTTCCGTCCCCAGTGCCTGCTTTCACCTTCATAGACCTCTGCTCCTCATACAGTATGTGGCACAAATCATGGAGACAGACAGCTGGTAGAAAAGATGGAGGTAGAAGACCCATCATAACCGTCTCTAGTTCCTGTGCATTGGTGGTTTGGAGGTGGAACTTTTGCTTAATGTGATGGTCAGCCATTTAATGCTCTGAACCATAGGTGTCAGAGCAGGGGGTGAAATGTGGCGGCATGCCGCCCCCCCAAAAAAAATAAAAAAAATAAAAAAAAATAAATGTAAATAAAAATGATTGAGAGGTGCCAGTCAGTATACTGGGTAGCGGGGTACAGTGCGGCTGCCATCTAGGCATACCACGGGCAGTGTCAGGATGAAGATAATCTTTCCGGCTGCTCCACCTCCTCCATCCCCACAGACCTCCGCCGCCCTGCACCCAGCTTCAGCCCCTACAGTGTGTGGCTAGTTACTGTGGGGTGTACCCTGGGACCCACCCTGTTCCCTACTCACCTCCCACTTCATACGTTTCTTCCTTCTTCCTCCTTAGCTTCCCCTTTCCCTTTCACTCCTCCCCTTGCAGCAAGAATCTCAGCGGCGGAACAGTGGTCAAAAGTTGAACATGACAAATCAAGACTACAGGCATTTAGGGTGCCTAGCAATCACCAATCTGTTCCAGACGCGCCAGGAACTACTCCAACAGTACAATGACTGACCCAGCCAAACAGTCCCAAAGTCCCAGATATGGTGAATTGGAGGGCCACGTGAGATGTCTTTCGGCCACTGTTCTGCCGCTGGGATTCTTGGTGTCCATAGTTCTTACACTGTAGATGGATACTACTTACTGTCTTTGAAGGCACACCAATAAACGCCACCACCTCCTCCAGGCTATGGCCATGCTCTCGGCCAAAAACAACTTCCCTTTTGCCACTCCGTCACATCACGTGTACGACCCATTGTCCCACCTGAAACACAGAAGCAATATCTCAACAAATTCGCATGTTATCAATACCTCAGACATTCACACTCATTCAGTAGTTTTAGTGTCCCCATCTACATGTATGTTTTTATGTAGCATGTATTTCAGTGGGGGTAATTTAATTGTTTATTTTGCTCGAGCTTTCCCATTGTAAAGTGCTGGATGATTTTCAGTTGTTTGCGCCAATAGGCGTGGGTGCCCATTACTTGTCGCGCATATTGCCCAAAATGCACTGGGATTAGCCACAAACACTGGCTAAACCCGCGCAAAGTTTGGGCGGATTTCTGATCACCTCAGCACACACAAATAATTGGCTCCCACTGCACCTGCACTCATTGGCACAAACAATGTAATATCGCCTGGTCACTTTAGACAGGGGCTGGGACAGCGCAAAGTAATTGAATCTCCCCTCAATATGTTTAAGAGACTCTCGTGCACAAACACGGTCTTATCAAGTTTTTCTCTATAGCATTCCGATGGGTGGTCTTCAGTATGCCGACTGATGGGATCCCGGCGCACAGTATACCGCCGCCGGAATCCCGACAGCCGGCATACCGACACTTATTCTCCCTCGTGGGGGTCCACGACCCCCCTGGAGGGAGAATAAAATAGCGTGGCGCGCCCGCAAGGGGCTCATTTGTGCTCGCCACACTGTCGGTAAGCCGGCGGTCGGGCTCCCGCCGCCGGTATGCTGGTCACCGGGAGCCCGACCGCCGGCATACCATACTGAACCCATTCCGATTTGTTGTGGGTTTTTTTTGTTTTTTTTTGTTAGACTTGTTGATTGCATAGTAAAACTTCTCTTGTTCTGGTTGATGTCAGCGATTCTTATTGGTTACTAAGTTGTTGAGCATTTTTAGTGTTTAAAACCTATGATTAAGCTTTAATGCTGAGAATTTAAAAACAATGCCATTGTTTTTGAATTCTCAGCATTAAAGCTTGAAGTGAAAATGTTTTTATTATGTCCGTTTTGGCATTGCCTGCACTGTTCAGATGCATTAATACTAGTTAAAAATAAAATACAATGGTCTTCAATTAAAATGATCATTTAAATACATATTGCACTGTAGTGCAGGAAAGCTTTCATATGTTAATAAATGTACTCTTAAAACTTTTAATTTGCACGTACAAGGTTATTAAACATGATTAACACTCGGTTAAAAGCAAGGACAAATAAGATTTTGCGTCCCTGCCTTTTAACTGGCGATTTTCAAAGCTTGAGTGTACGAGCTCTTAGACAACTTAGACAAGGTTATTTATAATGAATTAACCATTATTGAAACCTAGGGCAATAATATCATGGTTACATTGATGGTGTAGTACATTCACACACCTGCTGGGCAGCGGAGTATCCTTATTTCGCTATACTGGTAGTAGATGTGGCTACAGTGTAGAATCCTCATCACCTGCTTTAGGGTGATACTTTGATCTGAGCTGTAATGGCTTAGAAGGTAAGATTTAGTACTATAGGAGAAGCTTGGCTCGGTGGGTCTGGCAGCCTCTCCCTCCCCACCGTGGAATATTTCTCTTGTGGAATAGCAGAAGAGACTGGCTTTAGATGAGAGGCCAGCTGAGGTGTCTGCAAGACAATTCTGTGGCTGATTAGAAAGTCAGATGTGCTCTTTTGGCAACATAAAAGGGAACACGTCAAGCCAGTGACATTATCTGTGGCTGCTTTCCAGTGCTCCCCGGACTGCCTCTCTCTGGAGGGGGAAGGGAACCCACTTGTGAGTGTTTCAGCATACAGTGGGTGTACTCATGAGTGACTGCAGCATATACAGTGGATTTGTCATATTTATATGTTCAATATTCAGTTCACATACCCATGCAGAGAATACACCTTTACATAGTCTTCTTGTCTCAGCCATTGTACAGCTGATACAGTCAGGGCCGAAATTAGGATTTTTGTCACCCAGGGCCTACCCTCTACCACGGCATACTTCCGACCCATCACAGGTTTCCTGCTTTTGTCTCCCGACCGTCTCAGTGCCCCCTCAAATCCAGTACTACTAATACTACAAATACTAACCCCAATGTTGTGGCCCTGATATAGGAGGTACTTTCGGTTTTTTTAATTGTTATTGCTATCCGTCATGTTAATGAGACATTGGAGATAATTATGTGCAATGACTTGCTCATGTAAATGGCTGTAATACTCTGTGATCTGCCTAGAGTAGCTAGAGATGCACAAATCCATAAATTAGAATCCAGTTGAATGCTACAGTAAATTGCATTACAAAGTATTCTGCAGAATCGACGCCCTGATTGGTACAATGCAATGATGCACCAAGTTCTCGAACGGGAACAGTTTTTTTTAATATATCACCAGGAAGCAACTCTATATAATCATTTGTATCCCGGGTATTCAGCTGAACACAAATCTTGGTATAAACAGTAAACACACAGGATCTTGGATCTGCTCCCCACTCTTCCAGCACTGCTATGATTGTGGTACAGAGCATGCAGTAAATTATACAGATGGGGCCTGTGCTGCATGGTTTCTCTGTGCATCGTTCCCAGTATTATTCCTTTGTGACGCAGCAACATGATAGAGTGCAGCAGAGAGAGCCAGACTGGCCAGTCACGTGACGTGTGCTTGACAGGCTTGCAGCTTCGGATCTGACCTAGTCAGTAACGAGATCCTGTGTTAACCATTTCAGTACTGGGGAAGCCAGGCATTTGTTACTGTGCAGGGATTATTTTATAGCCTGATTTATTTTTTTAATTTATTTTTTCTGTGTGGCGTTATTATGTGACGGGGGATAAGTCTGATAGCAATGGAGAATTATTTGTTCCATTTCTTGAACGGCATGCTTTGATATACATGTTTGCAAGGCTCCGTGAACATACAGGTGCACAATGTGAAAGGTACAAATACATTTATTTTGTTGTATGCAGGTAAAATACTGCCAGCTTTTGCATGTAGAAAACAAACTTCTGGGCAACTCTGTTGTATACTGAAATTCAGAATTAAGATCGGGCACCTCCCTTCCCAACTCTAAATTCTCTGCAGATTGCTTCTTCATTGTACTTACTCCTAATTCTAGGCCTGTATTTATCACCCTCATAGTGAGATACACTGCCACGCTTACAGCTCAGGTGACCAGTTCCCATACAGAAGGCCTGAAGGGACGTGGGAACAGACATGGGAGTTAGATGGAATGTTCATTAGAGCGGAGTTCTGGAATGTTAGATATGCAGTACTGGAAACCATCTGTTTTGGGGTCCCAGAACAATGGCACACAGACACTTGGATCCCAGTTTAATAACGATACGCACCACTGTGCTAGAGATTGTGGTTACTTATTTATTAGATGGCTGTCAGATGACCGTCTGACTGTTGTACAGTATGTCCTGAGGTTTGGCTGGATTTACAATAGAATCAGTAGGGAGCCCTCTCCTGGATAGACGTGCGGGAAGAGCCCCCTGAATGATTGCTGCTCTGGTCAGGAGTAGGATCCTTAACCCAAAATGTTATTTAGCAAAATCAAAGCCCACCTGCTCTTTATTCCTCGGCTTGTTATCCATGGGCTTAATCATTTCATTACTCAGCTCTCCAAATATATGCTTTCACATTATTAGCCTTACCAAATGCAATAAAGGATCACTTTTATTATGAGAATATTGCCTACTTCTTATATATGATTGATTCCATAATATTGTATAGTATTTTAAATGTGCAATTGAATATTAATGCAAAGATATTCAGCTGAATTATTTATTGAAATACTGAGTAAGTATTTGATGAATAATTGGAGAGTAGATATTGCATGATACAGACGCAAGACCCCGTTCCATTGTGTAGGTGGAAGAAAAAATCTCGTGTTAATATAACAAAAAAAGAAAAAGGAAAACATGTATTTATTTATAAAACAAAGCTTACGTATCAGGAAGTTCTTGCAGTGTCATCGGTCTTGTAATTGCATTATCGATGTTATAGCGAAACCATTAATTCGTTATTGGTCTTGTGAAGTGCTCATCTTTAATTCCCAATCAAAATAGGTAAACGGGAAAAAAAATATAGCAAGGGCGAGCTGAACAGTCAGTTGGCTTATCTGTGCTGCTTGTACTCTGTATTTTATTTGTTTGCTCACATATACTCAGAATAAAATTGTGTGTGTGTAATGTAGAAGCATAGGAATTATTTAAAAAATTTAATGATATATATTAGTATAAAACAATTGGTTAGTTTCACAAGCATGTACTGCAAGATCTCGCTGAACTAAGCTGAGCAGAGCCCTCGTTGGCATAATACGCCACTGTGGTACCATAAGGTAACTACTGAACCCCAAACTCATTCATTAATCCCCCACATAGGCACATAGGGCAGAATTCAATTGCTTTGTCGCGCCTGATCTCCTGTCTAAAGTGACGGGAGATCGTGGGGCGATATTCAATTGATCCCCCATATCGCGCTCATATCAGTCTGGTTTAGCCCGCCACACACACACACACACACACACACACAAACAAACATACACATACACACAGCCTAACCTTAACCCTTCCCGGAATACTTACAATTGGGATTCCAGTGTCGGCATTGTGATCGATGACGAGATCCCGGCTTCGGTCTTCTGACCAGTGTCGGTATTCCATCAGCCGATGTATTAACCGGATCCCAGCTGGGGACTAGATGCTATCTGTGTTGTTATTCCCTTAATTAATCATCACTGATAATCTATATGTTATTATGGGCTGGGGTGGCCATGGTTTGTTTAGTTTGCGCTTGGTGAAAGTAACTGAAATAGCTCTATAATGGAATTCATATAAGGAAAGTGCCAGCAGTACACACATTCCATGGACATGGATTCAGCGCATCCTATTGTCTCGCATCCATGCTCTCTCCAGATTTCACTCTTGTGCACAGATTGTGCATTTTTTTGCCAATGATCAGGTATCTGCAGAACTGATGTACCATGGGCACAATAAAATGTTACTTTCTGTGTATTATAACAACTAATATTGATTCCCCCCCCCCCCCCCCCCCCACAATCTCTTTTATCCAGAAACTGTATAACAGCCCTCTGCCTGTGACTTTGTGCCTTTTATAGTCCTGCAAGTGCTTGGTGACTTATAATATCATTATATGGTGCAATAGGACTGATGTATTCTAATTATTATAAATTTACTTTGATTTCTCTTTTTGAAATAAAGGTGTAAGATCGCCAGTCAAGTGCTTTAAGATATCCTCCTCTAGTGAAGAGGGTGTATCTTTGCTACCTAACATAATATGGGAGCGATGGCATCACCAAGTACTCATAAAAAGATGTTTTATCTAGTGAATTCTACTATTTTATTTTACCAAAGTGTGTGTGTGTGTAGTTTATAATAATAATAATTATTTTATCATGCAACCATGACTTGCATATAGCCATGCATGTTTAATGAGAGGTATGTTGCTAAGACAACGAATGTTCCTCTCTACAAAGTAACGCAAGTGTCCTTGTAGGGGAGGGAAAAAAAATCCCCTTTGGAAAGCATAGTCACTTATGCCATCTTCCAGATACTCCAATCTTTACTGTAAATATAAAAATTGGCTTCTTTAGCTTTGAACAATATCATCGTGGACACAGTAGCGTCTCATACAGGCTGAGTCAGCCCTGTAATATGTATTTGTTATACATACATTAATACATAAACATACAAATACATAAAGGGGAATTTCTGCTGGAGTAATGTGACTTAATAATAGTATTCCTGATGTAGTGCTCAGCATCTCTGGTCTTTCTTTGTTCTAGGTCCTTGGAGCTCATAGATATAGATGATGATTTGTTTTTTTTATGCTATTGGAAGTGAAAACTTTGACAGCAGCAGTTGGGTGCTGTATTAATGGTTCAACATTGATTGCACAACACCCAATGACAAACCAGAGCGTTGTCAGTGCTATTCTTGTCTGCTACATGACACACACCAGTTGCTATATTACATACTCATCTCTCATATAGCCCCGACTGTATCATTTATGTGTAACTGGTATTCCCCCTCCCACATACACAGCTCATACTGCACAGTCCTGTAGAAGCGGTGGGCGGTTATACTCAGGCTTTTAATGTTATTCATCTGCGTTCAGAATTAAATTGTTATTATTTTACAGAGAGATTAAGCACATGATCTTTTATGAAATTAATCCATTAACCCTATATGTATTGTTTCATCCCCCCTTCCCCTTATCCCAGAGATAGGGATAAGTATTATGAAAAAAAAAACAGAAATGTGTCCCGATAGCCCAGTATTGTCCGATACAGTCTTTGCATGCTCAAACGTAACTATGTGATAAAAGGTTCGTACCAGAGATCCATTAAATGGACCTTATTTTAAAATTATTGCAGCTCTTTTACCAAGTTTGTACTACGTACTTTTCTCAGCAGATGACCTCAAAGGAAACTTATATATCTCAGTGTAATATTGTTTTAAAACTTTGTAGATTTATTCAGATAAAGTCAGCGGTGCAAGTATGCAGGTACGCTCTGGTACGGAGTACCCTTAAGAATTTGGTAGCGGGTACGCAGTACCACCTGCCACACACTATGCCATTACCACAATTATAATGTGCCACAAAGCAACAAGACCATTATGCTTGGCAGCATGACGGCTCCTCCCACTTTGTCAGGGTTACTGGGAGTGTGACAGTGGCTGTATTTTCCTGTTATAATGGAGGCATTACTATATATTGATATTAAATTGGGGGCATTACTATATATTTCTATTATACAGGAGGTATTACTATATATGTATATTATACTGGAGGTATTACTATATACTTCCTGTATAATAGAAGTATTACTTTATATTTCTATTACACTGGAGGCATTACTAAATATTTTTATCCTTGCCTCCAGATTCCAAAAAAAAAAGGAGCTGTGTTGTGTGGCCACGCTGCTAGTGTCATGTAGCCACTCCCTCTAGCAGCATGTGACCATGCCCTCTCACAAGACATGACCACGCCCATTTTCCGGCACTCAGTACCACTAAGAAAATATTTCTACTTGCATTACTGGATGAAGTATTTCATATGCTTTACAGACCTGTAATGATACAATGAGGTATTTTTAGATCTACTGATTCAGCAAAGTCAAATTCAGTCAATACATTAAGTAACATTGTTGATAATTTAGAAGGGGGTGTAGTATGGTATGCCGGCGGCCGGGATCCCAGCAGACAGCATACCGGCGCCGGGATCCAGACCGCCGGCATACCGACAGCTGGGTGAGCGCAAATGAGCCCCTTGCGGACTCGCTGCACTCGCCACGCTATTTATTTTCCCTCCAGGGGGGTCGTGGACGCCCAAGAGGGAGAATAGTTGTCGGTGTGCCGGGTGTCGGGATTCCGGCGCCAGTATACTGAGTGCCGTGATCCCAACAGCCGGCATACTCAATACCACCCTTTAGAAGGTACTGTACATCTGTCCTTTTAAACTTATACCCCTTTCTCACTGCCGCAATAACCCAGATTATTGCCGGGTCTACCTAGATCACGGCTCAGAAAAATAGCCTGGGTCCAGTGACCTGGGAAACCAACCCTGGCTGCTGCCAGGGTCGGACCCAGAAAGGACCTGGTTCATGGTGCAGCATAAATGTGTGATGTGGGTCAACCGACTCAGGCCCCGTTTAAAGTCTGTGGAGTGCCGGATCACCGGGGCGTGGAGATGATGTTCTCCCCAAGCGCCGGCAGAGGGAAGACCCACCACTAACCCGGGTACAGCCTGCAGTGTGAACGGGGTTTCAAGATGCTGTTATGCGGCTTGAAACAGTGTTCAGTTCACCTTTAGGTGGAATAGGGGTATGACGGCAATCTAGAATTTATTTCCTTAATTGCAGTAAATTTTGGAATTTTGTTTCTTTTGTGTGTTTACAATTCTGGCCATCATGTTGTTGTAAAAATGCAGTCATAGGTCTTGTCTAGAGATTGCATTTATACTGAACAAGTTACCAACATAACATGATGGGCTGGATGTAATGTTGTCCTAGTTTGCTGGAGGCGCCGGTTGCCGGCTGAACTCAGACATTGTTTTAAAGCAGCAATCATTTACAATGCAAAACCATGCCTTGTCAATGATTGCTGCTTTAAAAAAAAAAAAAATTACAGAGTTTGGCCAGCAACCCGCACCTCCTGCCAACTCGGACAGCATTACTTCTGGCCCCATGTCGCCGTTTTAATCTCAGAGACGTGACTAGGGTTTTGCAAGCATTGCCATTGCCCCACGGCCCTTGCTTCTGGCTAGCAGAGTACAAGTATCGCTGCTGCAGTGCCACCCGGAGCGTCCTTTGCACGTTCCAGACAGACACACTGCAATCTGTACAGCAGCTTGGAAGCATCCTCCAAACTCTCCGGGCTGTGCTGCACTTGCTGGTACTGGCGGCCCCACACCTGCTGGGGGGCAGGGCCAGCACAGAGCACAGTGCCGGCATGTTTAAGCGCTGTTTATTACCACTGAAACCATCTCTTTCTTTATTTATCTTCATTATTACTGGGTCTTAATTTTCACTTGTACTTTAGGTTTGCTGTTTTTATTTTTGTATGCTTTTTCATAAATTCGTGTCTGAAAACACAATAGGCCCGCACATCATTTGGCATAGAATACAGTTACAGCAAGTGCTTTGCCTGCCAATTTAGGGTTCTTAAAGAGCATCATAGACAATACGTCTTCTAAATACTACTGCATACACTGTACAAATGTCTATAAAATGGCATTTTTCTTTTCTATACCCATCTCCTAGAGGCAATACAACTTAATGAAAGCCACCTAAGAGCACGCGTGTAGCACAGCATGCAGGTCGACAAGCAGGCTCGCATCTGTGAATATGGGTTGTGCTTATCTTCTGAGCACAGGGATGTTGATGTTATTTGGTCCTATGTGTAATTTTATACTATGTACTTGATAAATGTTACTTCATAGCTAATTGGTTGCCATGCTCCATTGGCTCACTTCTCCACACTTTTCACTGCTTCATGAATAGATAAACTACACAGCCCTGCCACAGTTTTAGCGTTCCCTAATAGCAAAACTGGGGCAGTGCATGCTGGGATTTGTAGTTTCATGACAGCTGGAGAACCACAGGTTGGCAAGGCCTGCCCTAGGGGAAAAACATTACCCAAAATGTCTGGTTTGTATAATGCTACCTGTTTTTTGGACTTTTTAGGAGGTGCATTTTAAAAGTAGAGAAAATGCGGGGTTAAAAAAAAAATCTGGCTAGTTTTTTTCCTGGGGGTGTGGTTTTGTAGCCAAAATTAGCTTTTCATTACTCTTTTTTTTTTTTTTTAGCTTTTAGTGCCAGTAACTCTGATGTTATTTCCATAAGAGAAGCTTTTCTTGGAGTTGGATTAATTTACTGTCATTAATAATCTTCTGAAATGTGGTCTCTGGTGACGTCGTGTTTTTTTTTTTTTAGAGTTATCCTATTTCCCACCCTCCGTTTATTTTCCTCAGCCCTCACTGTGCCTCCAAGCGGGCAACATTTGGTGCAGACCGCAGCTTTCTGAGGGATTAATCCAGAGAACTTTATAGCTGCTCTCCTCGGAATCTGCTGTGGGCGCTATGCCGTGACAGACTTTGGCTCCAGCTGAAGCTGATCCTGAACAATGACTGAGGCCTACATTTTATTTTCATACCAGCCGTGCTGTAAGCCAAATTAAATGGAAGCTAATGAAAATAAAGACGCAGAGCAGTGTCATAAGCTTATATTAAATCTTTTCCCTGTGACAAAGCAGGAAAGTGATTAGTGCCTTTCTGCACAATGCATAGTTTACAGGACAATTCAGCTTTGGAGGCATTTGTAAGGGTTCTCACCTGTGTCCCACTAAGGGTTTGTATTTCTCAGTATAATAAAGCATAAACATTTTGCACGTAAAGGTGATTGGAAAGTGCTCACACTGCTGGTAGTTTGACTCTGGGGTCGTATTAATAGAGAATCTCACACATTAAACTCGGGATGTTTGCTTTGCTATTAAAAGGAATATAAATGGCTTATAGCAGATTCTTGGATTGGTTCTAATGTTTACATGTTGAATGTCAAGGTTGTTGCTGCCTGGTGTTGGCACAGTGCTCCTCAGAGCCCTGTGTTAGAATCATGAGTAATCCTTGAAAAGATTTCTTAATGAAATATTACATGTCAGAGGATGAGTAACAGTACTTCAACAGTATTGTCTGGTAATGGGAAAAGGTGATCTTTCATGATCATGACACTATTTTATGGAGTATCTCCTATGAATAATGTTGTTGAATTACAATGGTAGGCATCAGCGACGGACTGGGGCTCAAAGACGTCCCGGGCATTTGTGCGCGCCGCCACGATGTACAGAGGCGTGCCGCGAGTCATGGGGGCGTGGACTCGCGGCACGCCCCCATTTCCATGGAGACCAGTGGGGGCGGCTGAACCAGAGAGCCTGAGGCTGCGCTGCGTGCAGCCTTCCCGGCTCTCTGAGGGACCGGATCGGCCCACCTGGCCATGGGCCCTTCTGACATGGGCCAGATGGCCAGTCCGGCCCTTCTGACATGGGCCAGATGGCCAGTCCGGCCCTGGTAGGCATAGGTGTCGGAACTGAGGGGGCAAACATTTGAGAAGGAACCAGTCAATGTATTGGGTCGTGGGGGGGCCATCTAAGGCTACCAGGGACAGTGTGTCTGTAGTCTGTGGATGGAAATAATCCCCTTTCTGGCTGCTCCATTTCTTCCTCCTGCACAGCCCTTCTTCACCCACCATGTGGACTTTCCTTCCCCTGCATCTAGCTCTGGCCCTTAGTGTTTGGCTAATTACTGTGGACTGAGCCCTACTGTGGGGGACCAGCCCTTCTATCTTCCTACTTCATTTGTTCCTTCCTCCCTTCTTCCCCCTTAACTCCAACTTTGTCCCTTCTCTCTCCCCACCTTGGTCCCAACCTCTCCATATCCCACGGGTACAGCTGAAAATGTACCCTGTAAGAGGGAAGAGCCAAGTCTCATTATCCTCCATACATATCCTCACACAGGGTGAAAGCTATGATTGGATTCTCTAGATCCCACCCTGATAACAGCCACTCGTGCATGAGCTGTCTAATGACTGAGCACGCATGGTCTAATGACTATGCATCCAAATACATTGAAGGAACCTTTTTAAAGCAGATTTGGGCTAGCGGGATCAGTACGAGATCCTGCCGGACGAGATCCCGGCGGTCAGAATACCGACACCGGGATCCCGACCGGCACAGTCCCGACAGGGGGGCGAGCGCAACGTGGACACCCACAGAGGGAGAATGTCGGTATTGTGCCGGTCGGATCACGGTGATTCCGACCGCCGGGATCCCGTGCGGCGGGATCTTGACCGCATCCCGGGCTAGCCACAGGTAATTAGGGTGTTTCTGAATTATTTACATCAGAGATTTTGTTATGCACAAAACAATATAGCTGTGAACTTAATTGGGTAGAGACTGCATTTTGGGACACATTTACGCTTTAGTGGGTGGACGCAAAGCATTCTTAGAAGAAAACAAGCTAAGGTTTGCACGTCTTCTGTTGAGATTAGTGTTGGCCATTGCTTTCAATTGGAGTACCTTTTACATCATTTGGTGCTTTGGCGCAAGGCATACATCTGAGCGTGTAAACCATTGTAATTAAAGCATAATAATGTATAAATGTAACACTTGAGTTAATGATAAAGCTATTGCCCTAAATGGTGGTTTCCAAACTCTGTCCTCAAGGCACAAAACAGTCCAGGTTTTTAGTATATTCAGGTTATAGGATATATATTTGTAGGATATGAGTGTGCACAGATTGTTAAATCAAAATGAATGAGGTACTAATCAAGGCACCTGTCCTCGAGCATGGATAACTTTAAAGCTGGACTGTAATGCCTTGAGCTGTGGTTAAGGAGATGAAGGGTAAAAGTCTTTATAATTAAAGAACACAGCAAGCCCTAGGTATACTTTTGTGATGTTAGATTGATGTGTGTTCCTAAGACATACTGCAAGCCTGGAATTCAAAAAGCGCAATGGCGTCCCCGGCCGCCGGCAAACTGAAGACCAAATGTTGGTCATGACCAGGGGATTGCACCCAGTGGGCAAATCTTGGTCATGATCGGAGGATTGCACCCAGTGAACATATGATTTTCATAAATAATGATAATAAGAAGTTGCTTTGAAAACAACTTGCCTTTACATGTACACAGATAATCACCTCTTACAGTCACTTGTTTTAGTCTGACTTTGATGAAGTGTAGGCTTTAATAGATCAGTTAGTAGAGCAATACATTAACATATGGTTCTAGTGTCATTAATTATATTGTGTTAGTAGCTTATACAGTTCCATACCTCCCAACTTTGCTGTGAGTTAGGGAGGGACATCATCACGCGCTCCGAAATCGGGGCATGGCCTATTGGAAGGGGGCATTGCCTTGTGGCGACTGCATGATGGCAAGCCATGCCCCCGTTTTCGTTATTATGGGGGCATGAACAACGCTTAGTGAGCTGCTGGCCATGCCCCCTGTCCCCCTCTGCTGGGAATAGACACTGTGTCACCGCTGCTCTGCTCAGAGCAGCGAGTGGCAGGGGTGGGATCTCCCAACTGCCCCCCCACCCCCCTCCCACCCCCCACGGGTGGGACAGACCATGAAAAACGGGACGTTCCCTCCAAAATCGGGACAGTTGGGAGCTGACTCTTTCTGGTTATGAGGATTATATGTATTGAGTAGCTCACACTGCTTATCTCACTTTACTAACCTTTACATAATGGGCACAGTTACTGGCTAGTCAGCCTGTGGTTTACCGGCTTTTCTCATCCCCAGCTTGTATGCTGTGACTCAGGTGGTTGGACGTAAGTTGGTAGTTTCATGTAAGCCACAACCGTTCTATGAAGTGTGAAATAATACATTTAAACTCCTTTTTTGTGATAACGCAATAGAGCTGGTTTTGTAGGTTAACGATGTGTGTTTGAATGACAAGTCTGATAAATGGATCCCCACTTATTTTAATGTATCTTTTTCCTCTGTGATTTGTAGAAGATGCTCATGAAACAGCAAGACCGGCTGGAGGAGCGCGAGCAGGACATTGAAGACCAGCTGTACAAGCTGGAGTCTGATAAGAGACTAGTGGAGGTTAGTACAGGCACCTAGTGACAGCACTGACTGTACTGATTTGATGTATTCTCATGTAATATCGTCTACTCACAAAATGGCTGTCCTCACATATTCATTGGTTCCCACCAAATTGATAGGCTGTATGTATGTGTGGGCATGTATATGTATACTGTATGTGTATATGTGATATATATATATATATATATATATACATTTTGTGTGTGTTTAGCCTGCAACAAGGCAGCTAGCAATGCATGTAGGCAACAGTTAGTTTATAATTTAGAGTTATTTTAAGGATGTGTGAATTAAAATTGGTTATGCTACTCATATTGAGGACATACCTAATTTACTCTACGGTATTTCTTTCTAGATCGTTTGATTTAGAGTCATGGGGCAAAATGTAATAGCCTACGAGATGCAGGCTCTTTGGGAATTCCCACAACACCGCCTGTATTTTTAAAGTGGCAATCATTTACAAGGCAAACCCGACCTGGTTTAGCCTTGTAAATAATTGCCGCTATAAGAATATAGGCAGACTAGCAGGAATTCTCAAACAGCCTGCATCTCGCAGACTATTAAATTTTGCCCATGGTCTGCTATTTCTTGGAAAGGCTAGTAGGCTTCTTTTACACAATATCAGAATGTTGTATAATATCGCTCCCCCCCACTCTGTGATTAAGCTCTGCAGATCATTTGCATATCTATAGGTGACCAAACTCTATGCAATTATCAGCAAGTTATTGGCTAATTTGGTGGTAATTGTGCAGCCGAGTACCAATTATCAGTCAGTCGGGTATGAAAAATCTTTAAGCATGCCCGACAGACCAATTATCTAGCAGTGTATGGTAATGTGAGATAATTGGTCAGTCTGAGGGGGAGTTTGAGCTGACAGTGTATGGCCAGCATTATAAATTGAAAACATTGATTTAGGATGTATTGTTCTCCATTTTCTCTTCTGGAGATGGGTGTAAAGGAGCCTTTCAATGGAAATAAAGTAAAACAATTTCTGTTTTTGGGGGACTGCAATTAGAAACCAAACCTACAAATTCAATGTCCTTTCAATACTTACTTCACTAAACACACATATTTTTGATTTAAAACAGTTTGGCTTTCCTAATGCCCAAGTCCTATAGAATGAGAGCATTATTGCGTATTGCTAAAGGCTGAATATGATGTAAAAGAACCTAGCAATGGAGACCGCCCTGTGGAGCTATTTCTACTTTACTTTATTCAGTCCTTAGTGCAGTCGTTCTCAAACTTTTTTGAATCACGGGACCCTAGAGTATCAGACTCTTTTTCACGGCACCCCTAGGCCAAAACTTTCTTATTGAGAAATTTTATTTAAAAAAAAAAAAAAAATTAAGGAGATTATATGTCATCCTTAGGTTCAATTGTATGGTGAGGGACAAGATTTGCTTCTATTTTTCACATTTTTATGATTGGCAGCCACCAGCACTAGTTTTGCCTATTACATTGACAATAAATAGTTTGAATTGGTCCTGGATCACCAACCTGAGGCACCCCGTTTGAGAACTGCTGCCTTAGTGAATTAATTGAATAAAATGCTGCTGTGTATTGCAGTCTTCCACTACTTCTGATGGTAGGTCTGAGTGTCTCCTTGAGACAAGTCTCATCGATGTAGCTTTTGCCACTGCTTATATACCCTTTATTATCCGTTTATTACAGCCTTTTTTAATTTTTTTATTCTTTCTGTTGCTTTGATCCTCCATCATTATCATTTATAATTGATAGCGGTTTGAGCGGCAGACCATTGTCTCTGGGAACAGAAATGGAGTGTCAGCAAATCTGCTATTTAAATAGATGAGAATTGTGGAAAAGTAATTTATTTAAACTGTCACTGGCTCAATGAGGTGATTGGAACGGGCATATCTGTTACTGGAAGCCACTACACGTGAGTGGTGGAGATAGGGCTGGGAAATGGAAAATTATGTGTTGGCTGGGTCCTGCCCTCGGCAAGTTTGGTCATTAGCTCCATTGTTATTTGCAGTGCTTCTGTATTATAAAAAAGTCCAGGATCTATCATCCTTGAATGAGGGACTGACTGACCTGTTTTATACAGGGGCATTTGCAGTGCTTCTGTATTATAAAAAAAGTCCAGGATCTATCATCCTTGAATGAGGGACTGACTGACCTGTTTTATACAGGGGCGAAAAACAAATCCAAGACTGTGCATAGTGATACAGGACTGTCCGCTCTGTTCGGAACCTAATATAACCTGATGATGGTATTTGTATGGATAAACCAGTCCCCATCCACACCATACAGTCAGTCTGGTCTGACAACATTCCTCTATATGTTTCTGTCTAAAGACCGAAGGGGAGATGTATTAAACCTTTGAGAGAAAAAGTAGAACAGTTGCCTGTAACAACCAGTCAACCGCTACCTTTCATTTTATAGACTGTGCTTGATAAATGATAATTTGAAGCTGACTAGTTGCTATAGGCAACTTCTCTACTTTTTCTGTCTGTAAGGCTAGAGCATTAATCTGGGTGACCACAGCTCTTGTGTACCATCTCCGCCACGGTAAAATGGAGTCACATGCAATGTGAAGACTACAACATTGTGCGCCATGAGGAATGAGTGAGGAAGATTCTGGAAAGCAATCAGAATTTATCAAATTGTGCCACCTTACTACTTGGTATACATTGTAGTAGTTATCTATTATCCGATGCATTTCTCAAAAGCCTTGACTTTTTCTATTATGTGGTTTTGTTTTTTTTGTATAAATAGAGTGTATGGCTTATGATATATTTTAATGCAAATAAGGGTTCTAATATTATTCAAAATGTTATCCAAAAGTTGTGGGTTTAATTTCAAGGTGACTTGTTTGATGTATTGGAGCACTGATTGTGCATGCTGTAACCCATAGCAGCCAACTAGTTTCAAAGAGCTCATGCAATCTAGTGTAGAAAATGCTGTCCTCAGAGTTTAGATCATTTGACCTTACTTTTTAAAAGATCTTCGAAACTCGTTCCTAACTGTGTCTCAGGGGCATATTCATCATGATAAAATTGTGCAATGAGAATTTTTAGTTTCAATTCTCATTGAATTCTCTCACAATTTTTTCAGTATTCAATATTCCCCAATGAGAAAATTATTACTTCCGAAGCACAGTCCCGGCACTCCCCTAACCAAAGACAGCTGGCTGCGGTGCCCTCCTTGAGAAACTAGGCAACTCCTTTATGTAGAAAGTAGGAGCAGGCGGCACTCATGCAGACTCTTAGGTGGTGAAAAAAAAGGTCTGTTTTCAATAAAACCAACCTTTTTTTTTCACCACCTAAGAGTCTGCATGAGTGCCGCCCTCTCCTACTTTCTCTCTCTCTCTGTATGTATGTATATATATATATATATATATATATATATATATATATATATATATATATAATATATATATATATATATATATATATATGTATATATATGTATATATATATATATATATATCGATGTATACATCCGGCACTCAATGTGAAGCAAGGAAATGCCTGGGTGCCTTCCTTAAATTAATGCAGGTAACATGCCTTTCCCACCTGTGGCTCAGGTATATCTGGAAGGGACAGAGGCGGCACTCCAAGGACTTTGAAAATACTTTATGTGCAAAGCATGGCAAATCCAAAAAAACTGTGCAAGCAATCAAAACATGGAAGTCTTACAACGTTTCAAGGCAAAGCCTTTTCTTCAGGTAAGTTAACCCATGTGGAGCGTGTAGTGAGGAACAGCAAGAACCAAAAAGGGAAAGGCATGTTACCTATATATATATATATATATATATATATATATATATATATATATAAAATTTCTCTTACGTCCTAGAGGATGCTGGGGTCCACATTAGTACCATGGGGTATAGACGGGTCCACCAGGAGCCATTGGCACTTTAAGAGTTTAATAGTGGGGGCTGGCTCCTCCCCCTATGCCCCTTCTACCAGACTCGGTTTAGAAAATGTGCCCGGAGGAGCCGGTCACAGCTAGGGGAGCTCTACAGAGTTCTCTTAGGAAAAGTTATTTTTCTTTATTTCAGAGTTTATTTTTTTTACAGGGAGGTTGCTGGCGACAGCCTCCCTGCAGCGTGGGACTGAGAGGAGGGGAGCAGTGTCCGCCATGCGGGGTCTTGAGCCACTGCCCCCGCTGACTGGACGTTGAGCTCCAGAGGGGTCTGATCGCGCCCCGCCGCAGGGGAACGCTCGCCCCGGCAGCCAGCCGCCACGCCTTCAGAGAGCTGAAGATAGGCGAGTGAGTCACTGTCCCCCCTTGCAAGCGGGGGGACAGTGTGTAGAAGGCGGCTAGAGGGTAGGAGCGCGGTCTTAACCACGACCCTGGAAGGCTCATCGGTACTACGGTACGGCACTGGGGGGGGGGGGGGGGATGGGGGCAGCTCCGGACCAGCTCCGGACCCTACACTGACCACAAGCAGCCTGTCGGGTCTACGGATCCATGCCAGCATGAATTCCTCCGGCCAGTATAATCTCCATTGAGCGGGAAGACAGCGCCATTGAGGGGGCGGAGCTTCTCCTCCGAGCGGACCCAGCAGCGTTCAGCGCCATTTTACAGCCTGCAGCTCACTGCTAGTGGATGCCAGGTTCCTCCTGCACGACTCCAGCTATGTGTATGGTACCAGGGGTTGTAGAAGTGGGGGAGACTGTGTTAAGGCTGTGTCACCTATTAAGGGACACAGTCAGCACGGGTTTAGGGTCTCCCTATACTCTAACAGCGCTGTGTGTGGGTTGGCTCCAATCTCTGTGTCTCTCTGCCATTCTTTGGGGGGAAACTCTGTCTGCCCAAGTACCCTGTGTGTTTGTGGGGTGTGTGACAACATGTCTAGGGACACTGTTTCATATGCTGCAGAGGATTTGTCTTCCCAGGAGGACTCCATTCCATGTAATCAGGATTGCACTGTTTTAGCACAGATCCCAGCTAGAGAGACAGAATGGTTAGTCTCTCTGAGGGGGACTATTTCTCAGATTTCTGATAGAGTTGCTAGGACTGAGCATGCTACTCAGGTCCTCCAGTCCTCTATGGTGGTATGGTCTGATACTGCCTCCTCGGGGGGCCCCTGCGGTACATTCTCACAAACGTGCACTTGCAATTATGCAGGATGACACGGACACCGCATCTGACGCTGCAGACGGTGACGGGGATGTGTTGAGGGGGACAGCATCACTTGCCAAGGGGGTGCAGTTGATGATTGAGGCTTTTAGGGATGTTTTACACATTTCGGACACAGCTCCGGAACAGGTGGAGGAGGCCTTCTTTACGGATAATAAGAAGCCCCCCCCTCACCTTCCCGGCATCCAAAGAATTTAATGCTATCTTTGAAAAGGCATGGGAAACTCCGGAAAAGAAATTCCAGATTCCCAAGAGGGTCTTGGTGGCTTTTGCCTTCCCTGAGGAAGATAGGTAGAGATGGGAGTCACCGCCGATAGTCGACGCTTCTGTCTCCAGGCTGTCCAAACAGGTGTTATTACCGGTCCTGGGATCTGTCGCGTTGAAGGACCCGGCAGATCGCAAGGTGGATGCTACGCTGAAATCCATTTACACGGCTTCAGGGGCTATATTGCGGCCTACTATAGCCTGTGCTTGGATTGCTAAAGCTGTTGCCAGGTGGTCAATCACTCTGCAGGAGGAATCGACTACGCTGGACAAAGGTGACGTTGATTTATTTTTACGTAATATTCAGGATTCTGCAGGGTTCCTGGTGGATTCCACGAAGGACCTGGGTTCCATGGCTGCGGGGATCTCCTCCATGTCTGTCTCGGCTCGCAGAGGTCTCTGGCTGCGCAACTGGTCTACAGATGCGGATTCCAGGAAGTGTGTGGAGGGCCTACCATACAAAGGTCAGGCTCTCTTTGGGGAGGCGCTGGATGCGTGGATTGCCACGGCTACCGCGAGTAAGTCTCCTTTCCTCCCCTCAGCTGCACCATGTACGAAGAAGCCTTTTTCCTCTACCACGTCACAGTCCTTTCGGCCCGCGAGGCCTAGAAAGAATAAGCCTTCGAACACCTTCTTCAGAGGTGGTCGTGCCAAGGGAAAGAAACCTGATCCCGCAGGTTCCCAGACCCAGAAGCCCACTTCTGATACCCCTAAGTCCTCCGCATGACGGTGGACAACTAGGCCTGGAGGAGGGTCAGGTGGGGGCAAGACTCCGGAAGTTAAGCCACGTCTGGGTGTCGTCGGGTCTGGACCCCTGGGTTCTGGATATAGTGTCCAGCGGGTACAGACTGGAGTTTCAAGATCCCCCCGCCTCACCGTTTCTTCAAGTCAGGCTTGCCAGCCCTGCTGGCAGACAGGACAGTTCTTCTGGAGGCCATCAGAAAATTGGTGGTGTCAGAGGTCATTGTTCCACTTCAGCAGTGGAACAAGGGTGGTTATTTAAACCTTTTTGTGGTACCGAAACCGTATGGTTCGGTACGGCCTATTCTAAACTTAAATTCTTTGAACCCTTATCTCAGGAAGTTCAAATTCAAGATGGAATCTCTGAGAGCTGTCATCTCAGGACTGTCGGAGGGGGGAGTTCCTGGTGTCCCTGGACATCAAGGATGCTTACCTCCACATTCCCATTTGGGCACTGCATCAGGCATATCTCAAGTTTGCGCTGATGGTCGATCACTATCAGTTCCAGGCGCTGCCGTTTGGCCTCTCCACAGCACCAAGGATCTTCACCAAGGTGATGGCGGAGATGATGGTCCTCCTCCGCAAACAGGGAGTGAACATAATTCCATATCTGGATGATCTCCTGATCAAGGCGTCGTCCAGGGAGAGGTTGTTGCGCACTCACGACACGGCTGCTCAGGAGGCACGGTTGGATCCTGAACCTTCCAAAGTCTCATCTGGAGCCGACAAGGCGGCTGTCTTTCCTGGGAATGATCCTCGACACGGAAGTGCAGAGGGTAGAGTGGAGAAAGCGTTGGTGATTCAAACAATGGTCCGCGAGGTCCTAAAGTCTGCCCGGGTATCGGTTCCTCAATGCATACGCCTTCTGGGGAAGATGGTTGCTGCCTACGAGGCTCTGCAGTACGGCAGGTTTCATGCTCGACCCTTTCAGCTTGGACCAGTGGTCGGGCTCTCACCTACACATGCACAAGAGGATACGCCTGTCTCCAAAAGCCAGGATTTCACTCCTCTGGTGGCTGCAACTTCCACACCTTCTGGAAGGGAGAAGGTTTGGAATTCAAGACTGGATCCTTCTAACCACAGATGTAAGTCTAAGAGGTTGGGGAGCAGTCGCTCTGGGGGATACCTTTTAGTCCCATCATGCCTTGCCACAGTTTTGCTTTTAGGGAATACTAAAACGATGGCAGGGCATGCTGGGATGTGTAGTTTCACAACATCTGGAGAGCCACAGGTTGGCCAGGCCTGGTCTAGTCATTCAATTTTGTTGGTTGGTGTCCGGATGTCAGAGAGCATTTACCAGACTTTGATGTGTTTTAAAAGCACATTGAAGGGCAGGTTTTTACGTCTGTACACGTTTCGTATATGGCCCAGCAGTGCTCCTCTTTTCTGTTCAGGGTCCCAAAAGCGGAAGCTGTATTGCATTTCCTACAGTGAGGTTATGCCAAAACATATTCTAGTATGGACAGTGGTATATTCCAGTGTAGGTTGCGGGAGGCATTTGATATGCCGGCTGTTGGGATCCTGGCGCTCAGCATACCGGCGCCGGGATCCTGACAGCCGGCATACCAGCAACTATTCTCCCTCTTGGGGTGTCCATGGCACCCCTGGAGGGAGAATAAATAGTGTTGCCACCGTGCCCGCAGTGTGGCGAGCACAGCGAGCCCGCAAGGGGCTCTTTTGCGCTCGCCCCGCTGCCGGCATTCCGGCGGTCGGGATCCCTGCGCCGGTATGCTGGGCACAGGGATCCCAATCGTCGGTAGAAAGTAGTATATCCGGAGGTTGCATTGAGTTATGGCAAGTCAGAGTACATAGGTTTAGAAAATAAACTCCTGGGTTTTACTGAAGCTGTAAATGGGTGTGACTTTTTATGGCAGGCATGTATGAATTGGCAGTCTAATTGTGCATGTTGCATTAAAATGTTATTGCCCCAACACACCTCCCAACTGTCCCGCATTCAGCAGGACAGTCCTGTTTTCCTAGGACTGTCCTGCTGTCCCACCTCCAGGCCGCAGTGTCCTGTGGTGGAGGGGATGGGAGGCATTTGGGGCAAACACACACAGCTGCTCACTGCCGCTGTGCATAGCAGAGAAGCGGGTAAGTAGTGGGTAAATAGAGTCTATTCACAGTGCAGGGAGAGCCTGGGGACGTGCCCAGCATCTCAAGAGTGTGGGGCATGCCCCCCTAGTGACAAGAACGGGGTTGCCTTGAAGCCCCGCCCCCGTTCCTTGAAGCTCCCTCCACTTTGCACCCAAGTGTCCCGGGCACCAATGTTGGGAGGTATGCACACACAGGCATTCCATTTTCAGACAAGTTTAATACATTTTGTTTTTATATACTCTATTAATACTTACAAAATACTTGTTTTTCCAGCTTCCTTCTGTGGTTTTCAGTAAGGTCATTATATAGTAGCCACAGAGACGTTTTGCCCAAAAACCTGTTCATCTAAATAGGTGGTATAAAGGCTTTCGTGAAAAAAATGCAAAGAGTAAAGCAATGTTCTTGCCTTTTAAAAGGGTTTGACTACAGTTGGTAAAATTTTTAGAGCACCTGTAACTGCGTAATGTCCAGGATGCTGGAGCTGGTCTTCTAGTGACAGTGATTCTCTCTCATCTTCCTCAGGAAAAGGTGAACCAGCTGAAAGATGAGGTCCGGCAGCAGTATGAGAGACTGCATCAGATTCTGGATGAAGACATGAGGAAAACCATGGATATTTTGGATAAGGCTCAGGCCAAGTTCTGCAATGAGAATGCAGCCCAGGTTCTGCAGCTGAACGAACGTATGCAAGAGGCCAAAAAACTACTGAGCTCTGTGCAGGTCATGTTCGACAAGACAGAGGACATTAACTTCATGAAGGTACGTGCTTGTCCCTCTTACATTTCACAAAAATGTCAAGAGGTATGTGTACCAGAAAAGCCTGCAAGACTGGGGTCTGTGGCTTTGGATGATCATTCCCATAATTCTACAACAACCAGAAAACCTACACCTAGTTACAAACATGCTCCTGTTGTACATGTTGCCAATATACGTAAAGGATTGGCAAGTATCAATAAGATTAATTTGTCTTGCGATCAAGGAATATATGTCTGCAAAACTGTCCCTCACACTTTGCCTCCTGGAGAGGTGTGAAAGAATATGCTGGATACAATTATTTAGGTAGCTTTCAAGCTTTAGGGCCAGATGTACTAAGCCTTGAAAAGTGATAAATTGCACGGTGAGAGAGTACCAACCAACCAGCTCCTAACTGTCATTTTTCAAACCCAGCCTGTGACATGACAGTTAGGAGCTGATTGGCTGGTACTGTATCACTGTGAAATGTATCACTTTTCAAGGCTTAGTACATCTCCCCCTTAATGTCTAATCTTTGAAATCAGAACAGATACTGTTGTGAGGTCTACATAACGTAACCGTTATATGTGGTTTACAAGAAATATTTAATTTCGATTCATTTTGAATCTGT
Source organism: Pseudophryne corroboree (assembly GCF_028390025.1). Taxonomy (NCBI): domain Eukaryota; kingdom Metazoa; phylum Chordata; class Amphibia; order Anura; family Myobatrachidae; genus Pseudophryne; species Pseudophryne corroboree. Next base: position 679,405,529 of record NC_086446.1, read on the forward strand.
GGAAATAACTGTCACTGGAACTATATTAGTTCTGTAACTGTTGCCACTATTTAGGTTCTAGCATCCAACATTTAAAGTACCATTACCAGTAGTTATCAAGCTTGCACTTTAGGTACTTGCTTTGGTGGTCTGAAGCTGCTTATTGACCCAGGAATGAGCTGGGCTGGCAGAAGCTCTACTACAACCTACTTGGGCAAATGGGCAACATTGCAAAGAAATAATTCAGGTAAAGGGAGTTGGGGGGTTGCTTTAATTAAAAAAAAAAAGGTGTTTACAAATTACTGGCTTTTCAAACTATTAAATTATTTTAAAATAAATATTCTTCTCAGAAAAGTCACTGACACTGGTGACTGTTTTAGATTTCAGACCTACATCTTATCTCTGAATTTTTGATTAATTGGATGTCCGTATTGTAACACCACGGGTATACAAGGGTGGTCCCAGTGATCCTACCATTTTGTTTATTTTACGAAAACTGAATGGAGAATCAGTTGTGGTTCTTTTTTGTCTGAGTATTAGTAAGATTAATGGGTTGCTTCCTACACCCACCTCTGACCCTTTCCCTCCTTGAGTTCCGCGCCCTTCTCGAATCTTCATACTGTCGGGGAGAACGGTAATGGGCTAAGATGGATAAGAGGGAGGTGTAGCCACAAATTTCATGCCATAAAGTAATTTTACAGTCATTTACTAGAGTGAAAAAAAAATGGCCTGTTCATGCCCCTAGGATCTGTAAATAAGAATACAGTGGTGTATTCAGGCATCATCATTTTAGGACCTACTTTAATACAACTTGGGATAAGACTACATACACCGTAACATCACTAACTGGCTTTTGTTTTTCCTTAGAATACAAAATCTGTGAAAATTTTGATGGACAGGTAAGATTAAAAATTCTAATCAGGCCGTGTTGTTTTATGCTGCACATGTGGCTTGCTGGGTAGAATGTTTTTTGTTTAACCTAGGGGATTACAGGCAGTATGCAAAAGCAGGAGGATTGCAGATTATATTGTCTAGGTCTGTGTTCTGAATTCCGAGTAGAGATTTACAATGAAACTACTCTCTGATCTGCACAATACAGTGATAATTATTATTCTTACTAGTTACCAGCCCATCAAAGCGAATTAACAGTAATGTCAGTGCAGGTGCAAATAAACTTGAATTTCCCCCCTAGAGGTGAGGAACAGCGATAGGCTTTTATTATACAAGATTATTATTATGATTATTATGTCTATGGTTTTAAATTATTTCCATGTTTCAAATATAAATATGGCTCTTAACCCCCCACCTCGTCCCGGGATAATCATGAAAATCCAGAACTATCAATTTACAATGCACTAATGATATCACAGACTAGTTCTACTGACCTATATCAGGGCAGACTAAATGGGCCAAGTGGTCCTTATCAGCTGTCAAGTTATATGTTTTTATGTATTTCAGTACATTTGCACAAGCATTAATAATGGAATGCCTTCTCCAGCAAGTCTTTTTATAATAATCCTGTTCCCGGTTTCCTGGAGTGATACTCTACTTTAATCAAAGCGCAATTTGCAATCCATTTAATTTCCCTGGCTCATTTTTATCACCCCAAATTGAAACCTAAAACAGAAAGTTAAAACTACACTTAACTAACAAAACCCTGAGACACTGATAAGCCAATTGAAGCTGTTCATATATTATAAATCAATGCATGGCAGCACATTGAACCTGTAATCTGCTACGTGGTAATACTGTAATCTATGCTATGCACCGAAGCGTTGCAGCAGACTAGCCATTTTGTTATATGATCATGCAGAGAGGTGAATGTAGCATGGCTTTCACGTACCATGTGGCCTGGAAAAGCTGAATATCAGACATAACTTTGTTTCTCTATCGTCCTAAGTGGATGCTGGGGTTCCTGAAAGGACCATGGGGAATAGCGGCTCCGCAGGAGACAGGGCACAAAAAAGTAAAGCTTTACTAGGTCAGGTGGTGTGCACTGGCTCCTCCCCCTATGACCCTCCTCCAGACTCCAGTTAGATTTTGTGCCCGAACGAGAAGGGTGCAATCTAGGTGGCTCTCCTAAAGAGCTGCTTAGAGAAAGTTTAGTTTAGGTTTTTTTCTTTACAGTGAGTCCTGCTGGCAACAGGATCACTGCAACGTGGGACTTAGGGGGAAAGTAGTAAACTCACCTGCATGCAGAGTGGATTTGCTGCTTGGCTACTGGACACCATTAGCTCCAGAGGGATCGAACACAGGCCCAGCCGTGGAGTCCGGTCCCGGAGCCGCGCCGCCGACCCCCTTGCAGATGCTGAAGCGTGAAGAGGTCCGGAAACCGGCGGCTGAAGACTCCTCAGTCTTCATAAGGTAGCGCACAGCACTGCAGCTGTGCGCCATTTTCCTCTCAGCACACTTCACTGGGCAGTCACTGAGGGTGCAGAGCGCTGGGGGGGGGCGCTCTGAGAGGCAAATATAAACCTTATACAAGGCTAAAAATACCTCACATATAGCCCATAGGGGCTATATGGAGATATTTAACCCCTGCCTGACTGGAAAAATAGCGGGAGAAGAACCCGCCGAAAAAGGGGCGGGGCCTATCTCCTCAGCACACGGCGCCATTTTCTGTCACAGCTCCGCTGGTCAGAACGGCTCCCAGGTCTCTCCCCTGCACTGCACTACAGAAACAGGGTAAAACAGAGAGGGGGGGCACATTAATGGCTATATATATATATATTAAAGCAGCTATAAGGGAGCACTTAATATAAGGATATCCCTTGTATATATAGCGCTTTGTGGTGTGTGCTGGCAGACTCTCCCTCTGTCTCCCCAAAAGGGCTAGTGGGTCCTGTCTTCATTAGAGCATTCCCTGTGAGTTTGCGGTGTGTGTCGGTACGTGGTGTCGACATGTATGAGGACGATATTGGTGTGGAGGCGGAGCAATTGCCAAATATGCAGATGTCACCCCCCAGGGGGTCGACACCAGAATGGATGCCTTTATTTGTGGAATTACGTGATGGTTTATCTTCCCTTAAACAGTCAGTTGAGGACATGAGGCGGCCGGACAATCAATTAATGCCTGTCCAGGCGCCTCAAACACCGTCAGGGGCTGTAAAACGCCCTTTGCCTCAGTCGGTCGACACAGACCCAGACACGGGCACTGATTCCAGTGACGACGGTAGAAATTCAAACGTATTTTCCAGTAGGGCCACACGTTATATGATTTTGGCAATGAAGGAGACGTTACATTTAGCTGATACTACAGATACCGTAAAACAGGGTATTATGTATGGTGTGAAAAAACTACAAACAGTTTTTCCTGAATCAGAAGAATTAAATGACGTGTGTGATGAAGCGTGGGTTGCTCCTGATAAAAAGTTGATAATTTCAAAAAAGTTATTGGCATTATACCCTTTCCCGCCAGAGGTTAGGGCGCGCTGGGAAACACCCCCTAAGGTGGACAAGGCGCTCACACGCTTATCCAAACAAGTGGCGTTACCCTCTCCTGAGACGGCCGCACTTAAGGATCCATCAGATAGAAAGATGGAAGTTATTCAAAAGAATATATACACACATGCAGGTGTTATACTACGACCAGCTATAGCAACTGCCTGGATGTGCAGTGCTGGAGTAGTTTGGTCAGAATCCCTGATTGAAAATATTGATACCCTAGATAGGGACAATGTTTTACTGTCGTTAGAACAAATAAAGGATGCATTTATCTATATGCGTGATGCACAGAGGGATATTTGCACACTGGCATCTCGGGTGAGTGCTATGTCCATTTCAGCCAGAAGAGCCTTATGGACACGACAGTGGACAGGCGATGCGGATTCAAAACGTCACATGGAGGTTTTGCCGTATAAAGGGGAGGAGTTATTTGGAGTTGGTCTATCAGACTTGGTGGCCACGGCTACTGCCGGGAAATCCACTTTTTTACCTCAAGTCACTCCCCAACAGAGAAAGGCACCGACCTTTCAACCGCAGCCTTTTCGCTCCTACAAAAATAAGAGAGCAAAGGGCTTGTCGTACCTGCCACGAGGCAGAGGAAGAGGGAAGAGACACCAACAGGCAGCTCCTTCCCAGGAACAGAAGCCCTCCCCGGCTCCTGCAAAAACCTCAGCATGACGCTGGGGCCTCTCAAAAATTACAGCGCGCAGTGGGCTCACTCGCAGGTAGACCCCTGGATCCTGCAGATAATATCTCAGGGGTACAGGTTGGAATTAGAGACGGATCCTCCTCATCGTTTCCTGAAGTCTGCCTTACCAACCGTCTCTTCCGAAAGGGAGAGGGTGTTGGAAGCCATTCACAAGCTGTACGCTCAGCAGGTGATAGTCAAAGTACCCCTATTACAACAAGGAAAGGGGTATTATTCCACTCTATTTGTGGTACCGAAGCCGGATGGCTCGGTAAGGCCTATTCTAAATCTGAAGTCCTTGAACCTCTACATAAAAAAGTTCAAGTTCAAGATGGAGTCACTCAGAGCAGTGATAGCGAACCTGGAAGAAGGGGACTTTATGGTATCCTTGGACATCAAGGATGCGTATCTACACGTTCCGATTTACCCCGCACACCAGGGGTACCTCAGGTTCATTGTTCAAAACTGTCACTATCAGTTTCAGACGCTGCCGTTCGGATTGTCCACGGCGCCTCGGGTCTTTACCAAGGTAATGGCCGAGATGATGATTCTTCTTCGAAGAAAAGGCGTATTAGTTATCCCATACTTGGACGATCTCCTAATAAGGGCAAGGTCCAGAGAACAGCTGGAGACAGCTTTAGCACTATCTCAAGAGGTGCTAAGACAACACGGGTGGATTCTGAATATTCCAAAATCCCATTTAATCCCGACAACTCGTCTGCTGTTCCTAGGAATGATTCTGGACACGGTTCAGAAAAAGGTTTTCCTTCCAGAGGAAAAAGCCAAGGAGTTATCCGATCTGGTCAGGAACCTCCTAAAACCAGGAAAAGTGTCAGTACATCAATGCACAAGAGTCCTGGGAAAAATGGTGGCTTCTTACGAAGCAATTCCATTCGGCAGATTCCATGCAAGAATATTCCAAAGGGATCTGTTGGACAAATGGTCAGGGTCGCATCTGCAGATGCACCTGCGAATAACCCTGTCACCAAAGACAAGGGTGTCACTTCTGTGGTGGTTGCAGAAGGCTCACCTATTAGAAGGCCGCAGATTCGGCATTCAGGATTGGATCCTGGTGACCACGGACGCCAGCCTGAGAGGCTGGGGAGCAGTCACACAAGGAAGAAACTTCCAGGGAGTATGGACGAGTCTGGAAAAGTCTCTTCACATAAACATTCTGGAACTAAGAGCAATCTACAATGCTCTAAGCCAGGCGGAACTTCTCCTGCAAGGAAAGCCGGTGTTGATTCAGTCGGACAACATCACGGCGGTCGCCCATGTAAACAGGCAGGGCGGCACAAGAAGCAGGAGTGCAATGGCAGAAGCTGCCAAGATTCTTCGCTGGGCGGAGAATCACGTGATAGCACTGTCAGCAGTGTTCATCCCGGGCGTGGACAACTGGGAAGCAGACTTCCTCAGCAGACACGATCTTCATCCGGGAGAGTGGGGTCTACATCCAGAAGTCTTCAACATGTTAATAGACCGTTGGGAAAGACCAATTGTAGACATGATGGCGTCTCGCCTCAACAAGAAACTGGACAAATATTGCGCCAGGTCAAGAGATCCACAGGCAATAGCTGTGGACGCACTGGTAACTCCTTGGGTGTACCAGTCAGTGTATGTGTTTCCTCCTCTGCCGCTCATACCAAAGGTATTGAAGATCATACGGCAAAGAAGAGTAAGAACAATACTAGTGGTTCCGGATTGGCCGAGAAGGACTTGGTATCCGGAACTTCAAGAGATGCTCACGGACGAACCGTGGCCTCTACCTCTGAGAAGGGACCTGCTACAGCAGGGTCCCTGTCTTTTTCAAGACTTACCGCGGCTGCGTTGACGGCATGGCGGTTGAACGCCAGATCCTAAAAGGGAAAGGCATTCCAGAAGAAGTCATTCCTACCTTGATTAAGGCACGGAAGGAAGTCACCGTGAAACATTATCACCGCATTTGGCGAAAATATGTAGCGTGGTGCGAGGATCGGAGGGTTCCGACGGAGGAATTCCAACTGGGTCGTTTCCTACATTTCCTGCAATCAGGATTATCTATGGGTCTCAAATTGGGATCCATTAAGGTTCAAATTTCGGCCCTGTCAATATTCTTCCAAAAAGAATTGGCCTCTGTCCCTGAGGTCCAGACATTTGTCAAGGGAGTACTGCATATACAGCCTCCTGTGGTGCCTCCGGTGGCACCGTGGGATCTAAATGTAGTTTTAGATTTCCTCAAATCCCATTGGTTTGAACCATTGAAAAAGGTGGATTTGAAATATCTCACATTGAAAGTGACTATGTTACTAGCCCTGGCCTCTGCCAGGAGAGTATCTGAATTGGCGGCTTTATCTTATAAAAGTCCTTATCTAATCTTCCATTCGGATAGGGCAGAACTGCGGACTCGTCCGCATTTTCTCCCTAAAGTGGTATCAGCATTTCATCTGAACCAACCTATTGTGGTGCCTGCGGCCACTAGCGACTTGGAGGACTCCAAGTTGTTGGACGTTGTCAGAGCCTTAAAAATATACATTGCAAGGACGGCTGGAGTCAGAAAATCTGACTCGCTGTTTATATTGTATGCACCCAACAAGTTGGGCGCACCTGCTTCTAAGCAGTCGATTGCTCGTTGGATTTGTAACACAATTCAACTTGCACATTCTGTGGCAGGCCTGCCACAGCCTAAAACTGTAAAAGCCCACTCCACAAGGAAGGTGGGCTCATCTTGGGCGGCTGCCCGAGGGGTCTCGGCATTACAACTCTGCCGAGCAGCTACGTGGTCGGGGGAGAACACGTTTGTAAAATTTTACAAATTTGATACCCTGGCAAAGGAGGACCTGGAGTTCTCTCATTCGGTGCTGCAGAGTCATCCGCACTCTCCCGCCCGTTTGGGAGCTTTGGTATAATCCCCATGGTCCTTTCAGGAACCCCAGCATCCACTTAGGACGATAGAGAAAATAAGAATTTACTTACCGATAATTCTATTTCTCGGAGTCCGTAGTGGATGCTGGGCGCCCATCCCAAGTGCGGATTATCTGCAATACTTGTACATAGTTATTGTTAACTAATTCGGGTTATTGTTAAGGAGCCATCTTTAAGAGGCCCTTTCTGTTGTCATACTGTTAACTGGGTTTAGATCACAAGTTGTACGGTGTGATTGGTGTGGCTGGTATGAGTCTTACCCGGGATTCAAAATGCCTCCCTTATTGTGTATGCTCGTCCGGGCACAGTACCTAACTGGAGTCTGGAGGAGGGTCATAGGGGGAGGAGCCAGTGCACACCACCTGACCTAGTAAAGCTTTACTTTTTTGTGCCCTGTCTCCTGCGGAGCCGCTATTCCCCATGGTCCTTTCAGGAACCCCAGCATCCACTACGGACTCCGAGAAATAGAATTATCGGTAAGTAAATTCTTATTTTTTTCTTTGTTGCATAACAGGACTCAGAACTGCACTGGAGGAGGACTTCCTCCACCTAAAATTGGACATCTGAACTCCAAGCTCTTCCTGACAGAGATCTCCAAGAAAGAGAAGCAGATGAGGAAGTTGCTGGAAGGTATATCTCAATTTTTATTTATTTATTTTTTATATTTATTTAAACCTTTCCCCATGGGCTCCCTTACAAATTACCCCCCCCCCCTTCCCCCACACCCCTTCCTTTGCAGAGCCTTCTTTACCTCCCCCCTCCCCATGAGCCTTCTTTAACTGTATCCCCCCACACCCCTCTCCTCCAGCAGGGGTCTTCCTTACGTGTCCATCCCCAGGAGTCTTCCTTATGCTCTTCCCTCAGGTGATTTCCTTTCTGGCCCCCTGGGGCCTGAGGAAGGATTAGTAATGTATAAATCCTAAAGCTTTAGTATTGTGAATGATATATTTACGGCTCACCTCTTTGTTTAAGATCTTTACACAAGGGGTATCTTCCACACAGCCAACAGCCCTACTGCAAAATGACAGACCTAAGCTCATCATGTAGTCCGCTGGTGTGTTTGACATAACACTGAGGCGTTGAGGACACATTCCTATGTACGGTGCCTCATTATCTCCTCTGCTATGCTCTGTATACAGAGTCTTGGAACCGGATGAGTCAGATTTCATGGCTGTTTTTATAGGTTCCGGTATGAATGGTCGACAGTCATTAGGTCGACCACTATTGGTCGACATTGACATGGTCGACATGGACACATGGTCGACACATGAAAAGGTCGACATGAGTTTTTTAACTTTTTTTGGTGTCGTTTTTTGCGTAAAGTGAGTGGGAACCCCAATTAGTGCACCGCGTCCCCTCGCATGGCTCGCTTCGCTTCCCATGCTTCGGCATGGTGCCTTCGCTCCGCTACAGCTTCGCTCGGCACAGATTACCGTTCCAATCGTAGTCCACATGGATCGTAAAGTATGGAAAGGTTCCCCAAAAGAAAAAAAGTTAAACTCGTGTCGACCTTTTCATGTGTCGACCATTGCCATGTGTCGACCATGTGTCCATGTCGACCAATAGTGGTCGACCTAATGACTGTCGACCATAACATGGTCGACCATGTGAACGGATACCGTTTTTATATGAGTACAGCATAAAAGTATACATAAATCCATATTGTTAAATGTACAAAGTTATTCAAAAGAAAATAATACTTGGGTGGTCCATCAAAGTTTTGACATTCCTTGTTTTGGCCTTGTTCCTATGAATATAGTTAGTTTTCTAATTTTAGGGTCTATTTATAAAGTTATGCATTTTTTTGAATGGGCACATTTTAATGGTTTTGGCACCCAAAGTTTGTCTATTTAATAAAATGGCATCTACTGGAGAGGCCTTGTGCGAACCTAGCTCTCTGGTGAGTCCATTTTCACCTCTGTCCCCGGCTTCAGCATAATGCATTAGTGCATTGTATGAGTCTCTAAGGCCACCCATGCACACACAACAGTCTTGCCCATTTCTGATGGCACATGGTTGGCCTTACTGGCTCGAGTGTGCAAAAAACAGATTTCAGACTGCTTGCACAAGCTGTGAGGCTGCACATTCGCTGTAAGGAATTTGAATAATGTAAACATGAGATTGCAAGTCTTTAAGGTTAGTAACAAAAAATTTGAGAATCAAAGCTTCTGTATGAAATAGAATAAAGTACATCACAATCAAAATTGTAGCCCTTCAAAATTAAAGTCTCATGCTTTTAAACATTACGGTGAAATGCCTGGTGCAATTCGATATCACAGTTCACCAAGGCGTTGTAAAGTTATCCGGTTTATAGAATATTCTGTGGAACAGTTGACTAGCCATCACAATAAGGCCCTCAGATCCTTGCGCAGGCCCATTTTTCAAGAACGGACAGTTCACTTGCTGCCTAATATAGCCTACTCATATATTTTGTAAATTATAATTTGTAGAAAAATCGGTTGATCTAAAAAAAAAACCAACTTTATTATTATACTGTATTTATTAATTTACAAGATATAGATTCACATATAAATTTCCATTTGTGCCTAGAAAGGAGTTAACACCAATCTGGAACTTGTCCTTTGAACAAATTATTGAAACGGCTTTACCACTAGCTGATATAGTAATTTCTTGATATTACGCATTCCCATTCTAGAAGTATAGGACAAAGGGGTGCCCTTCCAGTGTGAGAAGTGGATGCTCTTTAATACTATTTTTCCCAGAGAATTCACTTTTGAATCTTATAGCTGCAAGGCTAATCTCTTCAATTGATGTTATTGTTGGTGACAACAAGTAACATAGTTAATATAGTAACATAGTTAATAAGGTTGAAAAGAGGCAAAATGCCCATCAGGTTCAACATGTATTCTGTATTAAGCCAAATTCATTATAATGTCCCTGCTGAAGTAATGTTTTATGTCTAGTTAACAACTATAAATCCTGTTCCTCCCAGATTATCAGTGTCAATATTTTAAATGCTATAACCTTGGATATATCTTTTTCAGTCAGAAATGTATCCAATCCGTTTTTAAATGCATTTACAGAGTCCACCATTACCACCTTCTCTGGCAAGGAATTCCAAATACTTATTGCCCAAACAGTGAAGAACCCTTTCCTACGTTGCGTATGGAATTTCCTCTCCTCTAGCCTCAGCGAGTGCCCTCGTGTCCTATGCAGAGTTGTTTTAATAAACAATTCCTCTGATAACTCTTTGTAACGTCCCTTTAAATATTTGAAGATATTAATAATGTCTCCTCTCAGATGCCTCTTTTCCAGTGTGTACATATTCAACCTAGTAAGCCTTTCCTCGTAATCCAGTCCCTCCAGCCCTTTAATCAAGTTAGTAGCACGCCTTTGAACCCTTTCGCGTTCACAGATATCTTTTTTTATAATGTGGTGCCCAAAATTGAACACAATATTCCAGGTGCGGACGTACCAATGATTTGTACAGCGGCAGGATTACATCCTCGTCCCTTGTCTCAATTCCCCGTTTTATGCTCGCTAGCACCTTTCTTGCCTTCTTTGCTGCACTTTGACATTGTATACGGTTATTAAGCCTATTATCAATGAGTACCACCAAATCTCTTTTTAATACTGGTATCCCTAGATTTTCCCCATTTAATGTGTAGGATGCAAGTTTGTTTTTAGCCCTGAAATGCATAACCTTGCATTTTTCTATATTGAACCTCATTCTCCATTTAGATGCCCGGATTTCAAGTTTAGAGAAGTCATTCTGTATAGACTCCACATCTATTTCCGATTTCAATACACTACACAGTTTAGTATAATCTGCAAAGATTGACACTGTGCTTTCCATGCCTATTCCTTTTTTTTTTTTTTTCCCCCAGTAAATGTTTATTAGAATTTTGGCATAATAAACATTGCAGACATAGGAAACATATAGTCAGCTAATACAGGGAAACACAGTGCGCATAAATAAAGCATCAGCTATTGGTCAGAAATATGTCACACAGAAATAGACAATCAATATCTGAATTATCGTCCCGTAAAATTCAGTCAACCTGTAAATCACATAGCAATTCCTACCTAAACAACAAAAGTCCCTGCAAATAAGCAAAGAAAAGAAAAAAGAAAGACAGAAGTGAAAGTGGAAGGAAAGAGAGAAACTAGAGAAAGGGGAGAGAGGTTAGGGTTGTGTGGTATTTCCACCATCTACTCAAACCTGTAAGGAGACAATTCTCCTCAAACCATCATTAAGCAGTCAAACTAGAAAGAGGACCTGACAGGTAAGACTCATTCCTAAGTCATATGCGTTAAGTATGCCTGTGAGGACTTGAAATCAAGCCAAGAAAACCAAGTTGCCGTAAATCCCTGTCGACTTTCAGGTGTCACCCATAATTCTTCCATTGTCATATACATGTCTATTCTACTGAACCATTCCTTCACGTGTAGGTGGAGTAGTGCTCCGCCAACGAACCGGGATGACCGTTTTAGTGGCACTATTAAGGAACTTTAATAGGGATTTTTTATATGTTGACAGAGAACCTGGAACTAAGTTAAGAAGCCAGAAGGCGGGCTCTGAAGGAACTGCAGTTCCCACGATCGACCCAGAGATTGAAATAACTTTTGTTCCAAAAGGGGCAAAGTGTGCAACAGTCCCACCAGATATGTAGTGGGGAGCCTGTTTCATTATTACACCGCCAACGCGTATCTGGTATGCCCGGGAACATTTTTGCAAGTGTCGACGGTAACCTGTACCAGCGTGACAAAACCTTGAATTGCGTCTCATTCACTGAGTAATCGAACTAACGAAGGGTGGCCTGAAAACTTATTTCCCAGTCCAGGCCTATTTCTAGGTCATTGATAAATATGTTGAACGGTAGTGGCCCGAGTACGGACCCTTGTGGTATTCCGCTGACTACTGGTGTCCAGCTGGAGGACATCCCATTGACCACTACTCACTGTACCCTGGTATCCAGCCAGTTACTTATCCATGTACAAATAGTTTTTCCTAGGCCAAGCTCCTTTAATTTGATGATCAGTCTCCTGTGAGGCACTGCAAAATCTAAGTAGACCACATCCACTGCTTTTCCCTGGTCAAGATTGTCGCTCACTTCCTCATAGAAGCTAACTAAGTTAGTTTGACATGATCTGTCCCTCACAAACCCATGCTGGTTCTTGCTAATAATCTTAGCATACAGGAGTATCTGCAGACCGCTATCTCTTAAAATTACTTCCAATATTTTCCCCACTATAGATGTCAAACTAACTGGTCTGTAGCTACCCGGATGATTTTTAGATCCCTTTTTAAATAATGGCACTACCTCAGCTATACACCAATCCTTCGGTACCATGCCTGATCTAATTGAACTATTGAAAATCAAATATAGGAATCTTGCTAGTTGTGACCTAAGCTCCATAAGAACCCTCGGGTGAAGTCTATCTGGGCCAGGTGATTTACCAATCTTAATTTTGCTTAGTCTCTCCCGGACTACTACTTCACTTAAACAGGTATCTAGCCACGAATCATTGCTGTCACTATCGTTATGCACTACTCCTACCGTCAGTTCTTCTCTGGTGAACACCGATGAAAAAAATTTGTTCAGTATTTCCGCTTTTATTTCGTCATCATTAATCAATACTCCAAATTCATCTTTTATTGGACCTACATTCTCCTTTTTTTAACCTTTTACGGTTTATACATTTAAAAAACTTTTTAGGATTGGTTTTGCTCTCCATAGCGATTTGCTTTTTGTTTTTAATTTTAGCTGCTTTTATTGCTTTTTTGCATCTTTTATTGCATTCCTTGTAGTACTGGAATGACTCCTCCTTTCTATTAGATTTAAAAGCTTTGAAAGCACGCTTCTTTTTATCCATTTCTTCTTTGACCTTATTAAGCCACATTGGTTTAGTTTGCGTTTCCTGCCCATGGTAATGAATTTGTGAATATTGCTATCTAGCAACCCTTTTAAAGCATCCCACATTTCCTTAGTGTTCTTGCCATGAATCAAAACTTCCCAGTCAATGTCGTTTAATGCACTTCTCAGCATACTGAAATTAGCCTTTCTCCCTTATAGCTATGTTTCTTGAAACTGATGTTGAATGTGATCATATAGTGATCAGTTACCCAAAGTCTCCCCAACTTTAGTGTTTGATATAATGTCCACATTATTAGTAATGACTAGATCCAGAGTAGTTTTACCTCTAGTTGGGTCCTCTACTTATTGAGACAAGTAGTGATCCTTTAACGTATTTAAGAGCCTGTTGTCCCTAGCTTTAACACATGAATTGTTACTCCAGTTTATATCAGGATAGTTAAAATCCTCAATTACTAGGATGTCCCCCAATCCCGCAGCCTTCTCAGTTTGCTGCAAGATTTGTTCTTCCTCATGTATGCTAATATCTGGCTGTTTGTAGCATGTGCCTATGACTACTTTTTTTGCATCAATACCCCCACTTGAGATTTCATCCCATAGTGACTCCACATTATCTCCAGTGCCCTCGTAAATAACCGCCTTTTAAGTATGGTTTAAGAGATGGTTTAACATAGACACACACACCTCCTCCTCTTTTATTAGCCAGGTCCCTCCTGAAAAGAGAATAACCCTCCAAGTTTGCAACCCAGTCGTGAGAGTCATCCCACCATGTTTCCGTAATACCTATAATATCATACTGAGCCTTTGATGCTAACGATTCCAATTCCCCCATTTTACCTGCTAGGCTTCTTGCGTTCGCAAGCATACATTTTAGTTTAGTGTTTCCCTTGTCCGTTTTTTTTTTTCAGGGTATCCTACCATTTTTTACAAGTGCCTCCCTAGAGTTACTCTTACTGACAGTTCTTTTCCTTCCTCCCTCCCTCTCCACCCCCATCATACTTACTATTCTCTTTGATCAACCCATTTAGTCCTTCTAAACTCTCCACCCCAACATAAGTATTTTCCTTTATGCTACTTACATCATTTTCTATATGCTGTAATGATGACCCACAATTGTTGTTAGTTACCCTTTTTAGTACCCATGTAAATACCCTTGCCGGCTGCTCTTTCCCTCCCTCCCTCCCTCCCTCCCTCCCCCCTTCTCCACCCCCATTTAGTTCACTACCACAGCCTTACTATTCTCACTGCAGGACCCATAGTTTCTAGCTAAACCCTCCCCCCAGGCTCCTAGTTTAAAAGCTCCACCAACCTTCTAACCATCCCCCCCGACAGCACTGCAGCACCCTCCTCATTCAGGTGCAATCCATCACGACAAAAAAGATGGCGCCTGACTGAGAAGTCTGCCCAGTCTTCCAGGAACACAAACTCCTCCTTCCTACACCAGTCTCTAAGCTACACATTTACCTCCCTGATCTCCCTCTGCCTCCCGGCGCTAGTGCGTGGCTCAGATAGTATTTTGGAGAATATTACCTTAGATGTTCTTTCCTCTAGTTTCTGGCCTAAGTCCCTATAATCTTTCTTAAGGACATCCCAATCGTTCTTAAGGAAGTAAATATAATGACCAAATAAGTTACGCAATTGTAAAATTGTACTTCACTTTTATGTGCTGGTGTTTCAGTACTGATGATTTTTTCCATGATGGATAAAATGGGAACTATTATACAGGAAAGAAGAGCGGTTAGCTATAAATAGGAAAAGTAGCAATGCAACATGGTATACTTAGCACTCTGCTCAGTTATAGCGTTTTAGGTACTTAGGGGTCTATTCGTGAAGCAGTGAAAAGTGTGAAGTGAGCCAGTGGAGAAGTTGCTCGTAGCAACCAATCAGCATTAAAGTAACATTTAAAGTTTGAATACTATACCATTGTACGGAGCAGCTGATTGGTTGACATGGGCAACTTCTACACAGGCTCACTTCTCCAATCTTTTCACTGCTTCATGAATAGACCCTTTAACTACTTAGTTTAAATGGTGAAATGATGTTGCATCTTGTTATGTATCGGAATATTATTATAGTTCTTGCATAACTCAGTAGACTTTTAATGCGTCATGCAAGGTCATAACCCGACCTCATGAAATTGTCATCCTATTAATGTGTAATGTACTTTAGTACATGTTTAATAATTTTTTCCTCCTATACTTTTTCTCTCTCTCCAGGTCCATTCAGCACCCCTTTGCCGTTCCTGCAGAGCATTCCCATGTACTCCTGCAATGTCAGCAGTTCAGGGGCAGAAAAACGTAAACATTCTACTGCCTTTCCTGAAGGCACCTTCCTTGACCCAGCATCTGGAACGGTTAGCAGCCAGTACATAAGCCAGGGATCTTCCACTGGTGAGGGCCAGTCGGCACAAGCTATGGTGCCTTGCAGCTCTACCCAGCACATTGTCGGACTTCCTAGCGGCCCACAGCCAGTCCACTCCAATTCTGTCTTCAATCCCTCCCATTACCCCAACAGTTCATCATCTCAGCAGTCTGTGCTTTCACAGTATGGGGGTCGCAAGATCTTGGTCTGCTCTGTGGACAACTGTTACTGCTCTTCAGTGTCCAACCACAGTGGTCACCAGCCATACCCAAGGTCTGGCCACTTTCCATGGACAGTCTCATCCCAGGAGTACTCTCATCCTCTTCCACCCACTCCTTCAGTAACACAGTCTCTTCCAGGACTCGCTGTCAGAGAATGGATTGATGCTTCCCAACAGCATGGGCGTCAGGATTTCTATAGGGTCTACGGGCAGCCTGCTGCAAAACACTATGTCACCAGTTAACTTCTAGAACAAGCTAGTCTTGTTTAATATGCATTCAGAAAAAGATGCCCCCAAACATGAAACAGAACAACCCTTACTTTGTTTAGTGGTGGACAACGTCTCCACTTCTGAATATAGCTAACATAGGATTGTTTTATATTTTTTGCTTTAATTCCGATATTTCTGAACAATGGTGTATGCCCTACCCATATCTAGAATAACAACCAGTTACTTTCCGTTTAGAATTATTTTTTTTTTGGGTGGGGGCGGAAGGGTGGGGTTTGTTTTAAGTGCTTTGAAGCTTCTGCTGATGTTTTATCATTTGACGCAAGCAGTTTTTGAGGTTTTTTTAATTATCAATTTAGATGCCTATGTTGCTTTAGATATAAGCTGTTTCTTGTGATAGAAGTTTTAAGTTAAAAGGCCACTTATCATTTAGACGCTATTTTTTTTTTTTTTTTTTAATTGTATGTTTTTAGATATGTGTAAATACACAATGAATAGAAAATAGTGCAAATTACACAAAAAAAGGGAACTATAAAGTTTTGTTTGCAGGGAGAGAATATGCCAGTTCCTTTACAGGTTTTTAATCATGCAGTAACATGATGGACATTATACTAATACGGATCTGTGACTGGCACATTCTGATCTAGAACACCAATGAGTTCATGGAATATTATATTTCTCTCTTCTGTACCTCTACTTGAAGTCTAACCTATCAAAAAAGACTATTTCTATATTTTTAATATGTTGGAAATGGAAAAAAAAAAGCAGGGATGGGAAGATGTGTTAATACGATAAATGTTGTACATAGAGTAAGAAGAACAGGGTAATTTTTTTTTTCACTTTGATCCTATGTAACTCATTGAAACTAGCAAAAATATTAAAAATACAATAAAAAAAACTTTTTTTCTTTTCCAAAAACACAGTTTCATGGACCAAGATTATAGTTGCAGAGTGCAAATATATATATATATATATATATATATATATGTGTGTGTGTATGTATGTATGTGTATATATATATATATATATATATATATACACACATACACACACGGTAAATGGTCTTTTAGCTTAAAAGGTTAATTTTTTACACTTTTTTCCCATTTTTTTTTTTAACATTCCAAATGTATGTTAAAAAAAAAAATGTGCAATTCAACATTTCCTTCACTTAAAATGAGTAAGATTTGCTTTACAGATGAAAAGTATAATTTCTGGAGTGTCACAAATACAAAAAAAAAAAAAAAAAAATCAGAAAAAAGAACAAAAAAATAATAAATGACATAATGTGTATGTATGTACAGTGTAAGGTCCGGACACTTCTGTTTTTTTCTCTGCAGCATTAATTAATGAACCATTTAATGCCATATTGTAATATTACAGCAATAAGACTTTGTACTGTATGTTGCTACGGGACTTTTATGGCACAGAAGTACATTTGCTTGGAAAGGCACCTGAATGATGGGCACCACTTGGACATATGAGCTATGGAATCAGCAAGTTCTGCATGACGGCAGACAGTGCGGCAATGCGATCCTGTGTTTCTTGCCTTTTTCTATATCAGTGTTGGATCTGGAGGTAAACTATCATACCATGCTCAACTTAAAGCAGTAGTCCCGCTTACTTGGTCAAAACAAACAAAAATGAAATAAATCTTTTTATAAACTATACGTTGCCTTCTTATAAACCTATCAATTATTAAGGGAAGCACAGATGCATTTGGATGTGGAACAAACAACAATTATTTTTATATTTTATCAGTTGCTTTCTTTTATAAGTGAAGGATTGTACAATATTTTATTTCTGTGCCTCAGTGATCTCCCTAGTTCCTACTGTATTGGTAGGGTGCATTCCACAATGATGGTTCAGCCCACAAAATGGCTGCCTCATTTGGGCCAGTCAGTGGGAATGGCTGTGCAGAGCAGGAAGCAAGTGGGTATATAATGTAGCAGACTGCAGTACAGGTGAGAACTAATCCTTGTGTTCACTGAGAGAGGCAGAGTTACTGCTCTTTAAGTGACAGAGTATAATTCAATTTAATGTTGTATTACAGTCACCTTTCTCCAGTTATGATGCATTGTATATAATTCCATGCAGCACATGATTCTCTATTCTCTGTTTATGCTACTGGAATACAGAGGAAGATCTCTGACTTGCTCAAGACCCTCCACCCTGCAGCATTGTGTGGCTTTCATTTTAGCGTGTGTGCAGTTTTGTCAGTGAATCCTATGGGATAAACTGGCAGACATTTTGTGTGATTATTCAGCACTTGTGTCATGAGCAGTTTTTTTTTTTATATTTTTTTATTTTAAAGTGTTTTACACCCAGTGACAGAAAAGCTTTAGTTTGCCCCAATGTTATAAATAAATTCTATTCATAAATATGAGACCCACAATCAAAACTGGCCCTATTATTTACAAAAATAACATGTAAGCCTTTTATAGAAATACAGTAAATTATATTACAGGACATAAAAAAATGTTTAAAGTAAATGTTCATTATCATGCAACTTAGATACATACATCTAAGGCACTGACCACTAGAGCAAAAAAATTGGGTTAATTGCTAAATGAAAATCTCTAAAACACAATTTGAACATTAGCAATGATGACACATTTTTTTCTTATAGCACATAAGTTTTTCCAAGGTATATGTAATAGGAAAAAAGCAAGGAGTGGCTGATTGCTGAGGCAGCTGGTCATCCCAAAGTTCTTGTGAACTTTTTTTATGGCTGTTCCAATAACTATCTCACATCTATTGATGCAGATAAGAAAGAAAAAACAAACAAAACAATGCTTAGGTGTTTTATGATTTTGCCATTTGTTTCAGCTATTTTGTTGAAAAGTGTTCTATTGAGAGCCTCTATCACTTGTTATATTACAAGATACATGAGCAGCAATTATGACAAAACGGTGAATTCATTTTGTATCATTTTCAAAGCAACCTGTCCCATATGGGGACGCAAGAATGCAGGGGGAAGACTCTAGTTCAAATGTTCATTAGTAAGGCTCAAGTGCATCTGAAACATGCATACACTGGAGGTAGCCATTTTGTGGCTCAAATTAATATTCATGAGACTGCACTTAATTGCTTCAGCCTGCAAAATGGCTGTCTCCAAGTGGTACTTTTTATTGACTCCTGCTTTCAGGTTAAATAAACCACATAATCTTGCCACTTGGGAATGAAAGTAATACCTGTCATGTAAAAATTGGTTACTCCCAGCGCTATTAAACAAAGGACAATAATACAAATGGTAATAGAAAATATGTATTGGTATTTATTTCTTAATAGAGTAAAAATATATTTATTTTTTTCTAGAGGTATACAACTTTAATGTCCAATGATTATAAAGAATTCATAAAAGACAATTCTGCATGTAGTGTATAATTAATGAAGAGTTTGTAAAAAATACTCCTAAAAAGCAATTACACATAAAATGTGTAATAAAAAGGAAAGAGTGTTTTTTTAAAAAATGTAGGTATGTTCCTAATACCGGTATACGTTCAAAAACAACACTGGACAACACATAAGATAGAGTTAAGAAGTGTAATAGAAGATTCTGCAGTGTTTAGTAGAAATGCTTGTGCGGTTTACTCTACTAAAAAAGGTACATCTAGAAGTGCTTGATGATTTTACTCCTATTCGATACTATATTCAGACAATGCTTGTATGTATCAGATTCCTGATACAAAGTACAGTCTCTCCAGCCAGGGGCTTTAAGCAGTAGTTAGGTAGTAGTAGTTGATAAGGATGATATCCAAAGTTCACTCACCGCTATTTAAAAGTCCAACTGGTAGTCTGTTGACCGCTGTTGAAGTCTCATGTAGGTCTGTTGAAAAACTGGTGTCTGCCGGCAGACAGATGAAATCAGCGACGGTGGTCAGCGTTTGAAAAGCGTGTGTCCAATCCGTTGCTCAGCGATCAACGCATTTCACCTGTATAGCACAGGCTTCGTCAGGATGCCAGATGATTCACTATCCCGTCTTCTTATTCCTCGTTAAGAAGACTGGATAGTGAATCATCTGGCATCCTGACGAAGTCTGTGCTATACAGGTGAAATGCGTCGATCGCTGAGCAACGGATTGGACACACTCTTTTCAAACGCTGACCACCGTTGCTGATTTCATCTGTCTGCCGGCAGACACCCGTTTTTCAACATACCTACATGAGACCTCAACAGCAGTCAACAGACTACCAGTGGGACTTTTAAATAGCGGTGAGTGAACTTTGGATATCATCCTTATCAGCTACTACTGCCTAACTACTGCTTAAAGCCCCTGGCTGGAGAGACACTACTTTGTAAGGAATCTGATACATATAAGCATTGTCTGAATACAGTACTGAATAGGAGTAAAATCATCAAGCACTTCTAGATGTACCTTTTTTTAGTAGAGTAAACCGCACAAGCGTTTCTACTAAACACTGCAGAATCTTCTATTACACTTCTTAACTCTATCTTATGTGTTGTCCAGTGTTGTTTTTGTACGTATACCGGTATTAGGAACATACCTACATTTTTAAAAAAACACTCTTTCCTTTTTATTTATTACACATTTTGTGTAATTGCTTTTTATGAGTATTATTTACAAACTCTTCATTAATTATACACTACATGCAGAATTGTCTTTTATGAATTATTTATAATCATTGGACATTAAAGTTGTATACCTCTAGAAAAAAAAAAAATATTTTTACTCTATTAAGAAATAAATACCAATACATATTTTCTATTACCATTTGTATTATTGTCCTTTGTTTAATAGCGCTGGGAGTAACCAATTTTTACATATCTAACAAGGCTAGTGGAAACCCATATTCGCAATAGCTGCTTTTTAAACATAAGATATTAGCGCAGCCCTCACAATATATTTTTAATACCTGTCATGGTCATTTTAGAGCTGGAAAAAAAATTAACTTGCCTTTATGGGCTGTAAAGCATATTATGATAAATTTGGCAAAATATTTAAAATGGAAAAGTTGGAAGTGTTGCCTATAAGAACCAACCAGATAATGCTTGCCTTCCTTTGGAGTCTCCCCTAGGGGAGAAGCCTGGAGAGGAGACCCTACTGGCCACTCAGAGAAGCTGGGCTGTGTTCTCGTATCATTAGGCCCTGTCTCCGACACTGGAAAAGGCCCACAATTTGCAGGTACAAGGGTCGGGGCTAAAATGACATGATTTGCTTAATTTAGCCCCGCCCCCTCCATAAGTCACCACAATTCCAAGATTATCACCTCATCCTGCCCGCTTTACTAGGAAGTGGGTGATATGCGGGGAGATCTGCTAGCCATGCGGGAGGACTCCCCAGAAAATTGAGTCTCCCAAAACCTCCAAAAGAGTAGTCTAGTATGAACCAGATGCTAGGGGGTAAATTTACTAAAGCTGAAAACACAAGTAGTCAATAGCAAGCAATCATATTCGGTCTATCATTTTCTAGAATGCAATAGAGAAATGATAGCTAGAATCAGGTTGCTATGGGCATCATCACCGCTTGATTTGTAGAAACTATAAAAAATAAAAATCTACCCATAGGTATCCTTTAGTACATGCTTGAAAATGAAGGCTCGAATCTCATTGCAACACGTCCAGTTTTCCTTATTAAACATTTTTTAAACTCCACCATTATCTTTAAGTAGCTCACATTGGCACAGGTATAACAGGCAGGTCATACTTTATCATTTTGCATCCCTTATGCTTTCCAAGAAAGAGACACACTCGCATCATTTCCGGCTCCGTCATGTAGATCAGGGGTTCCTAATCACGGTCCTCAAGGCAAACTAACAGTCCAGGTTTTAAGGATAGCCATACTTGAGCACAGGTGGCGTAATTAGCACCTCAGTTATTCTGATTTTGGCCATCTGCATTCAAGCATGGATATCTCTAAAATCTTGGCTGTTAGTGTGCCTTGAGGATCGAGGTTGCGAAACACTCATGTAGATCTATAATATCTACTGTATGTACTGCTTCCAGTGTGCTTGTTTCCCTGGCAGCATTGCTGCTGCAGGGAAGCCAGACTATTTTAGGCCATGCAGCTCTCTGATTCAGATAATGGTGGGGGCTCAAAGAGAAGGGGACCCCACCTATTTCCTTGCCAAGTAGACATATCTAATGAAAGACTGCTGCATCAAAGACATGGTGGCAGATGTATTACACCTGGAGAAGTGATAAAGCAGCGATAAAGAAGTGATAAGTGGAAGGTGATAACGCACCAGCTAATTATTACAGGTTTGAAAAATGACAGTTAGTAGCTGATTGTCTGGTGCAGTATCACCTTGCACTTATCACCACTTTTATCACTTCTTTATCCCTTCTCCGGGCTTAATACATCTGCCCATGTGTTCTTTTAATTCTAAAAATATGAAATATTGTAGCTGGTAATGTAGATATGATTACGTAAAGAGCATGCCAACGTCTGCAAAACAAAACAAAATTCCTGTAATTATAAATGTCTAGACAGATTACTAAACTGGTGCAATGAGACTTGCTCACTTCCTGAAGTCACACTCTTAAACCCTTTATTCTAAATGTGCAAATAGATTATCTCCAAAAATAAATACATTTACTTAGCCGGTAGCTAGCAATAAGGTGTACAGAATGCACGCAACTTACAATTTATATGACTAGTACGGCCCAGTACTCTCCTGAATTGTATTTATCTCTTCTGGACAAGTATGGGGAGATGTGTTAGGTAGAAATTGTTCTTAAAGCAGTTATTTGGGATGGATGTGTACATTATAGCATTAGGTCACTTTTACGTATTTGCTTAAATTAAAAAATATATATAATAATTTAAAATCGGATGAACATTTTGTGGATTCTAATGCACTAAACAAACAAGCCATTACAAAATAAGTGAGTGGGACATACAGCTTGATGTAATAAACAGGGAGGTAACGTCCGTATATTTCCTTCCTATACAGCTGTTTGGACAGCCAAAGAACTATTTAGCTATGCAGGTTACCTTTTTATTACAGCACGTGAGAAGTCCTGTATTAACTTCCTAATTTAGGGGTCTATTTACTAAGCCTTGGATGTAGATAAAGTCGCTGGAGGTAAAGTACCAGCCAATTGGCCCCTAACTGTCATTTTTCAAACCCAGCCTGTGACATGGCAGTTAGGAGCTGATTGGCTGGTACTTTATCTCCAGCAACTTTATCTCCATCCAAGGCTTAGTAAATATACTCCTAAATCAAAATGGAGAGGGTATGAGTGCGCTGTCAACAGCAGCCAGTATAGGGGGGGGTCAGCCCCTTGCAAGAATAAAAAAAATAGTATAGAGGTGTACTGGCGCTGGCTGAAAGACCAATAAGGGACGATAAAAGTATTATGATAAAGTTTCACATAATTTCTCTAACGTCCTAGTGGATGCTGGGGACTCCGTAAGGACCATGGGGAATAGACTGGCTCCGCAGGAGACATGGGCACTTTAAGAAAGAATTTGGATTCTGGTGTGCTCTGGATCCTCCCTCTATGTCCCTCCTCCAGACCTCAGTTTGAATCTGTGCCCGGACGAGCTGGGTGCTACTTAGTGAGCTCTCCTGAGCTTGCTATAAGAAAGTATTTTGTTAGGATTTTTATTTTCAGGGTGCTCTGCTGGCAACAGACTCCCTGCATCGTGGGACAGAGGGGAGAGAAGCAGCCCTACTCTCTGAAGATAGGTCCTGCTTCTTAGGCTACTGGACACCATTAGCTCCAGAGGGATCGTACACAGGATCTCACCCTTTGTCGTCCGATCCCGGAGCCGCGCTGCCGTCCCCCTCGCCCCCCTCGCAGAGCCGGAAGACAGAAGCCGGGTGAAAGAAGCAAGAAGACTTCGAAATCGGCGGCAGAAGACTCCAGTCTTCACTGAGGTAGCGCACAGCACTGCGGCTGTGCGCCATTGCTCCCACACTACACCCATATACTCCGGTCACTGTAGGGTGCTGGGCGCAGGGGGGGTCGCCCTGGGCAGCAATTAGGACCTCTTGGCAAAAGTTAAACATATATACAGTTGGGCACTGTATATATGTATGAGCCCCCGCCATAATAGTGTACAGAAACGCGGGACAGAAGCCCGCCGCTGAGGGGGCGGGGCTTCTTCCTCGGCACTCGCCAGCGCCATTTTCTCTCCACAGCTCCGCTGAGAGGAAGCTCCCCAGGCTCTCCCCTGCAGATTCACGGTAGAAGAGGGTAAAAAGAGAGGGGGGGCACATAAATTAGGCGCAAAAACATTATATACAGCAGCTACTGGGTTAACACTAAGTTACTGTGTGATTCCTGGGACATATAGCGCTGGGGTGTGTGCTGGCATACTCTCTGTCTCTCCAAAGGGCCTTGTGGGGGAACTGTCTTCAAAAAAGAGCATCCCCTGTGTGTGTGGTGTGTCGGTACGCCTGTGTCGACATGTTTGACGAGGAAGGCTATGTGGAAGCAGAGCGGGAGAAAATGAATGTGGTGTCTCCGCCGACGGCGCCGACACCTGATTGGATGGATATGTGGAAGGTTTTAAATGATAATGTTAATTCCTTGCATAAAAGGTTGGATAAAGCTGAAACCTTAGGACAGTCAGGGTCTCAGCCCATGCCTGATCCGATGTCGCAGAGGCCGTCAGGGTCTCAGAAGCGCCCCACTATCCCAAATTGTTGACACAGATACTGACATGGATTCTGACTCCAGTGTCGATTATTATGCAAAGTTACAGCCTAAATTGGCTATAGCCATCCGTTATATGATTATAGCAATGAAGGATGTGTTGCACATCACAGAGGAAACCCCAGTCCCTGACAAGAGGGTTCATATGTATGGGGAAAAAAGGCAGGAGGTGACCTTTCCCCCTTCACATGAGCTAAATGAGTTATGTGAAAAGGCTTGGGAATCTCCAGATAAAAAAATGCAGATTTCCAAGAGGATGCTTATGGCGTATCCCTTCCCGCCAACGGACAGGTTACGCTGGGAATCCTCCCCTAGGGTGGACAAAGCTCTAACACGCTTATCCAAGAGGGTAGCCCTGCCGTCACAGGATACGGACACCCTAAAAGATGCTGCGGATAGAAAGCAAGAGGGTACCCTAAAGTCCATTTATACACATTCAGATACCTTACTAAGGCCGGCAATTGCATCGGCCTGGGTGTGTAGTGCTGTAGCAGCATGGACGGATACCTTTTCTGAGGAACTTGATACCTTAGACAAGGATACTATATTAATGACCCTGGGGCATATAAAAGACGCTGTCCTATATATGAGAGATGCTCAAAGAGACATTAGCCTACTGGGCTCTAGAATAAATGCAATGTCGATTTCTGCCAGAAGGGTCCTGTGGACTCGGCAATGGACAGGCGATGCCGACTTAAAAAGGCACATGGAGGTTTTACCTTATAAGGGTGAGGAATTGTTTGGGGAGGGTCTCTCGGACCTGGTCTCCACAGCTACTGCTGGAAAGTCACATTTTTTGCCATATGTTCCCTCACAACCTAAGAAAGCACCGTATTACCAAATGCAGTCCTTTCGATCACAAAAAGGCAAGAAAGTCCGAGGTGCGTCCTTTCTTGCCAGAGGCAGGGGCAGAGGAAAGAAGCTGCACAACACAGCTAGTTCCCAGGAACAGAAGTCCTCCCCGGCTTCCACTAAATCCACCGCATGACGCTGGGGCTCCACAGGCGGAGCTAGGCCCGGTGGGGGTGCGTCTCCGAAATTTCAGCCACAAGTGGGTTCACTCCCAGGTGGATCCCTGGGCAATAGAGATTGTGTCTCAGGGATACATGCTGGAATTCGAAGAGATGCCCCCTCACCGATACCTCAAATCGGCCCTGCCAGCTTCCCCATTAGAGAGGGAAATAGTGTTAGCTGCAATTCACAAATTGTATCTTCAGCAGGTGGTGGTCAAGGTTCCCCTCCTTCAACAAGGGAAGGCTTATTATTCGACCATGTTTGTGGTACCGAAACCGGAGGTTCGGTCAGACCCATATTGAATTTAAAATCTCTGAACATATACCTGAAAAGGTTCAAGTTCAAGATGGAATCGCTCAGAGCGGTCATTGCAAGCCTGGAAGAGGGGGAGTTTATGGTGTCTCTGGACATAAAGGATGCATACCTTCATGTCCCCATTTATCCACCTCATCAGGCGTACCTCAGATTTGTGGTACAGGATTGTCATTACCAATTTCAGACGTTGCCGTTTGGTCTCTCCACGGCACCGAGAATATTTACCAAGGTGATGGCAGAAATGATGGTACTCCTGCGGAAGCAAGGGGTCACAATTATCCCATACTTGGACGATCTCCTCATAAAAGCGAGGTCAAGAGAGCAGTTACTGATCAGCGTAGCACGTTCTCTGGAAGTGTTAGGACAGCACGGCTGGATTCTGAATATTCCAAAGTCGCAGTTGATTCCTACGACTCGTCTGCCCTTCCTGGGCATGATTCTGGACACAGACCAGAAGAGGGTTTATCTCCCGATGGAGAAGGCTCAGGAACTCATGACACTGGTCAGAGACCTATTAAAACCAAAAAAGGTGTCGGTGCATCACTGCACACGAGTCCTGGGAAAGATGGTGGCATCATACGAGGCCATTCCCTTCGGCAGGTTCCATGCGAGGACCTTTCATGGGATCTCCTGGACAAATGGTCCGGATCACATCTTCAGATGCATCGGTTAATCACCCTATCCCCCTGGGCCAGGGTGTCTCTCCTGTGGTGGCTGCAGAGTGCTCACCTTCTGGAGGGCCGCAGATTCGGCATTCAGGACTGGGTCCTGGTGACCACGGATGCAAGCCTCCGGGGGTGGGGGGCAGTCACACAGGGAAGAAATTTCCAAGGCCTGTGGTCAAGTCAGGAGACTTGCCTACACATCAACATCCTGGAACTAAGGGCCATATACAACGCCCTACGTCAAGCGGAGTCCCTACTTCGCGACCAACCGGTTCTGATTCAGTCAGACAACATAACCGCAGTGGCTCATGTAAACTGCCAAGGCGGCACAAGGAGCAGGGTGGCGATGGCGGAAGCCACCAGGATTCTTCGCTGGTCGGAGAATCACGTAAGCGCACTGTCAGCAGTGTTCATCCCGGGAGTGGACAACTGAGAAGCAGACTTCCTCAGCAGGCACGACTTCCACCCGGGAGAGTGGGGACTTCATCAAGAAGTCTTCACACAGATTACAAGTCGGTGGGAACTACCACAGATAGACATAATGGCGTCACGCCTCAACAAGAAGCTACAGAGCTATTGCGCCAGGTCAAGGGACCCTCAGGCGGTAGCTGTAGACTCCCTAGTGACACCGTGGGTGTTCCAGTCGGTCTATGTATTTCCTCCTCTTCCTCTCATACCCAAGGTACTGAGGATAATAAGAAAAAGAGGAGTAAGAACAATTCTCATTGTTCCAGATTGGTCACGAAGGACTTGGTATCCAGATCTGCAAGAATTGCTCACAGAGGATCCATGGCCTCTTCCTCTAAGACAGGACCTGTTGCAACAGGGACCCTGTCTCTTCCAAGACTTACCGCGGCTGCGTTTGACGGCATGGCGGTTGAACGCCGGATCCTAGCAGAAAAGGGTATTCCGGAGGAGGTCATTCTTACGCTGATAAAGGCTAGGAAGGACGTGACAGCTCAACATTATCACCGGATATGGCGAAAATATGTTTCTTGGTGTGAGGCCAGCAATGCTCCTACTGAGGAGTTTCAGCTGGGCCGTTTCCTTCACTTCCTTCAGTCAGGAGTGGATTTGGGCCTGAAGTTAGGCTCAATTAAGGTCCAGATTTCGGCCCTTTCCATTTTCTTTCAAAAGGAGTTGGCTTCTCTGCCAGAAGTTCAGACGTTTGTGAAAGGAGTGCCGCATATTCAGCCTCCTTTTGTGCCTCCAGTGGCACCTTGGGATCTTAACGTGGTGTTGAGTTTCCTGAAATCACACTGGTTTGAACCACTTAAAACAGTGGAGTTGAAATATCTCACGTGGAAGGTGGTTATGCTATTAGCCTTGGCTTCGGCTAAGTGCGTGTCAGAATTAGCGGCTTTGTCTCATAAAAGCCCATATCTGGTTTTCCATATGGATAGAGCGGAATTGAGGACACGTCCACAATTTCTGCCAAAAGTGGTCTCATCCTTTCACATGAACCAACCTATTGTGGTGCCTGTGGCTACTCGTGACTTGGAGGATTCCGAGTTACTAGATGTAGTCAGGGCTTTAAAAGTTTATGTAGCCAGAACGGCTAGAGTCAGGAAAACGGAGTCACTGTTTATCCTGTATGCATCCAACAAGCTTGGTGCTCCTGCTTCAAAGCAGACTATTGCTCGCTGGATTTTTAACACGATCCAGCAGGCTCATTCTGTGGCTGGATTGCCGCAGCCAAAGTCAGTGAAAGCCCATTCCACTAGGAAGGTGGGCTCTTCTTTGGCGGCTGCCCGAGGGGTCTCGGCATTACAGCTATGCCGAGCTGCTACTTGGTCAGGTTCAAACACTTTTGTAAAGTTCTACAAGTTTAATACCCTGGCTGAGGAGGACCTTGTGTTTGCTCAATCGGTGCTGCAGAGTCATCCGCACTCTCCCGCCCGTTTGGGAGCTTTGGTATAATCCCCATGGTCCTTACGGAGTCCCCAGCATCCACTAGGATGTTAGAGAAAATATGATTTTACTTACCGGTAAATCTATTTCTCGTAGTCCGTAGTGGATGCTGGGCGCCCGTCCCAAGTGCGGACTTCTTCTGCAATACTTGTATATAGTTATTGCTTAAATAAGGGTTATGTTATGGTTGCATCAGGGTTTAGCTGATGCTCCGTTATTGTTCATACTGTTAACTGGGTAAAGTTATCACAAGTTGTACGGTGTGATTGGTGTGGCTGGTATGAGTCTTACCCTGGATTCCCAAAATCCTTTCCTTGTACTGTCAGCTCTTCCGGACACAGTTTCTTTAACTGAGGTCTGGAGGAGGGACATAGAGGGAGGAGCCAGAGCACACCAGAATCTAAATTCTTTCTTAAAGTGCCCATGTCTCTTGCGGAGCCCGTCTATTCCCATGGTCCTTATGGAGTCTCCAGCATCCACTACGGACTACGAGAAATAGATTTACCGGTAAGTAAAATCTTATTTTTAATAAACATTAAAAAATACAATAAAATAATTAAAATATCATATAGGTGAATACAATTACTTTGTATATTCCCAAATGGAGGGATTAAATCCACTAGGATCTCACTTATAATGGTAATTGTACGTGCAGTCTCTGGTTAGGACTCACTCCTTGATACTTTGGTTTGGTAGTTACCAAGTCCTTATGAAAGTTGTCCCCGTGGATCTCAGTTTGCAATTAGGGATCCGATTAGCAGCAGGGGTTGTTTCGGGTTCCAGGGCTGAAGGTATCCAAATGAAGGCAAGAGAGTCCAATTAATACCGGAGGTGGCAAGTGGATCCAGTGAAGGTGGTCAATGTCCTTAGCTCAACGCGTTTCGCTGGTCTAGTGTCTGCCAACTTCCTCAGGAGCATCTATCTATCAAACTGAGATCCACGGGGACAACTTTCATAAGGACTGGGTAACTACCAAACCAAAGTATCAAGGAGTGAGTTCTAACCAGAGACTGCGCATACAATTACCATTATAAGTGAGATCCTAGTGGATTTAATCCCTCCATTTGGGAATATACAAAGTAATTGTATTCACCTATATGATATTTTAATAATTTTATTGTATTTTTTAATGTTTATTAAAATTATGTGAAACTTTATCATAATACTTTTATCGTCCCTTATTGGTCTTTCAGCCAGCGCCAGTACACCTCTGTACTATTTTTTTTATACGCCTAAGTCAGATACATTATCTTCACATTGCTATAAAAGACAATAGAATCTGTAGTTGTTGTGTTTCCATCTATGTTTTGTTTCTCAATTAACCAATAAAAAGCACATCTTTAAAACAACAGAAAATTGCATTGGATTGTGGGGAAGATTTAGCAACGCTTGGAGAGAGATAAAGTACTAAATTAACCAACCAGCTCCTACCTCATTTTTCGAACAGTGCTTGTAAAATGATAGTTAGACGCTTGTTTGTTAGTTCTCTCTCCAAACTTTGATAAATCTCCCCTTGTGTTTTTTTTTCTAAATGTGACAAAGGACTAAAATGTTGTTGAAACTTCTTTAAACCTAACATTCCGCTGGTAGGTTCAACAGCCGGTCATGTGTCTGCTGTGACATGATAGTGTGCAGGTTCATCACAGTGTACTGTATCGTGGTTGCCTCACAATGTACTGTACTGTGGATGTGCAATTTCCTGCTGGCACAAGACAGTGTTGCTGATATACAATCTTGACACAGTTACTAAATGTACTGTTTAGATTGGGATTAGGTCATTTCTGTCTCCAGTTTTTAGGGAGAGATGCAGTCTCCCAGGTTGCCTTGACAGACCCTGGCATGTTGCAATAATCAATATAAATGTAGATTTTGGTAAGGTTCCCCCCCAGACATGATGTAGTTAGGACCCTGATGGACAGAATCCTGACAGCCGACATCCTGAATGTGACGGGGAGGTTAGGGTTACTGCGTGGAGGGTTAGGATTAGATGGATATTCTTTACGAAGCACTATCGGGATGCTGGTGTCTGTATTCTGACTGCCGGCATCTGAACGAGATTCCATATTCCCCCCCCAGGCTACGTTTTCTGCACTCTCCCGGATGCTAGTCACTTTTTTTATATACAAATATAAAAAGGAAATTGTAATCGGAACAGTAACAGATTATGTGGTTTGCAGAATTGTTCTTTTCTGTCTTCGTTAATGGTCTGTTCATTGCTGCCTCGCTCCGAAATTTCATGTCGTAACCCCACCTCCCACTACAGTATTACGCCAATTGGGGGGGACAGAGCTATAATGATGCAATTTGTTGCAAATATGTCCTTGCCGGGAAGGGGGTGGGATACAGGTGAGTGGGCTACTTTCCTGGCATTCCGTAATGCCAATTGTTAACTGGTAAATGTGTCCTGTTTTAATTACAAATCTTCATCACAAAATCTCTTTCAATAATTGGAGTGGGATGTTTCAAACCTTGGAAAGAGGACAAGTGAAGATGTTGCTCACGGCAACCAATAAGATCATTTATCTTGTACATTCTATAAAATGATAGCTAGAATTTGATTGGTTGCTATGGACAACATTTGAACTTGTCTTCAGAAGGTTTGCTACATCTCCCCCCATCTCTCTTTGTCAGCATCTAGATGCTATTTCATGACATGATAAAAGGAGAAAACGGGGTCAGCATTAGCCTACACCAAATGTATGCACTTGGCTTAATTTTATTAGGGCTGTTATAGTGTAAAGGAAAGGGGATGATAGGAGTGGAAGCAGTCCCTAAAATAAAACTGAAAAGTGAGATTATTCTTCAAGTAGACCTTTACTGATTGTGGGTGTGGCCACATCAAGGAGGGAGTGTCTGTCAGAGAGGGCATGTCTAGTGCAGCACCAGGCTTCTCATCCCTCTGTTGTTACCTTCCTACCACCGTCTCTATGCTGCACGTGGCACCCTTTTACGGTTGTCATATGGTGGGGAAATAAACATCTGTACATTTAAATTACTGGGTATTGATGCTGATTAACAACAAGTCCAAGTTTATTCAATTGCCCCAGTAATGCAATGAACCATAGGCTACATACAAAAACTATGCCAAGTTACCATTTGTACTCCATCTGTAGACCTTCACTGATTTGTTCTCTCCATAGTACTTAACTAATATATATATTTTTTTAAGAGAACCTCTCAGGAAATTGTCTTTTTCTCTGACGTCCTAGTGGATGCTGGGGACTCCGTAAGGACCATGGGGAATAGACGGCTCCGCAGGAGACTGGGCACATCTAAGAAAGATTTAGGACTATCTGGTGTGCACTCCTCCCCCTATGACCCTCCTCCAAGCCTCAGTTAGATTCCTGTGCCCGGCTGAGCTGGATGCACACTAGGGGCTCTCCTGAGCTCCTAGAAGAAAGTATAGTTTAGGTTTTTTATTTTCAGTGAGACCTGCTGGCAACAGGCTCACTGCAACGAGGGACTAAGGGGAGAAGAAGCGAACCTACCTAAGTGGTGGTAGCTTGGGCTTCTTAGGCTACTGGACACCATTAGCTCCAGGGGGATCGAACACAGGACCCGACCTCGTCGTCCGTTCCCGGAGCCGCGCCGCCGTCCCCCTTACAGAGCCAGAAACAAGAAGGTGGTCCGGAAAATCGGCGGCTGAAGACTTCTGTCTTCTCCAAGGTAGCGCACAGCACTGCAGCTGTGCGCCATTGCTCCTCATGCACACCACACACTGCGGTCACTGATGGGTGCAGGGCGCTTGGGGGGCGGGGGGGGGGCGCCCTGAGCAGCAATAATAACACCTTGGCTGGCAAAACTAACACCATATATAGCCCCAGAGGCTATATAGGTGTATATTAACCCCTGCCAGAAACGATAAAATAGCGGGAGAAAGCCCGCCGAAAAAGGGGCGGAGCCAACTCCCTCGGCACACTGGCGCCATTATTCCCTCACAGCTTCGCTGGAAGGAAGCTCCCTGGCTCTCCCCTGCAGTCCTGCACTACAGAAAGGGTAAAAAAGAGAGGGGGGGGCACAATTTAGGCGCAGTATATATATATTATAGGCAGCTATAGGGGAAAACACTCTGTATAGTGATATCCCTGTGTTATATAGCGCCCTGGTGTGTGCTGGCATACTCTCCCTCTGTCTCCCCAAAGGGCTTTGTGGGGTCCTGTCCTCTGTAAGAGCATTCCCTGTGTGTCTGCTGTGTGTAGGTACTGCTGTGTCGACATGTATGATGAGGATAATGATGTGGAGGCGGAGCAAATGCCTGTGAATGTGATGTCACCCCCTGCGGGGTCGACACCAGTGTGGATGGACTTATGGAAGGAATTACATGACAGTGTCAGCTCCTTACATAAAAGGTTTGACGACATAGGACAGCCGGCTACTCAGCTTGTGCCTGTCCAAGCGTCTCAAATGTCATCAGGGGCTATAAAACGCCCGCTACCTCAGATGACAGATACAGATGTCGACACGGATACCGACTCCAGTGTCGACGATGATGAGACGAGGGTACCCTCCAATAGATCCACCCGTTATATGATTGAGGCTATGAAAAATGTTTTACACATTTCTGATGATACCCCAGGTACCACAAAAAAGGGTATTATGTTTGGTGAGAAAAAACTACCAGTAGTTTTTCCTGCATCTGACGAATTAAATGAGGTGTGTGAGGAAGCGTGGACTTCCCCAGATAAGAAATTGATCATTTCTAAAAGGTTAATGGCTGCGTACCCTTTCCCGCCAGAGGATAGGTCACGCTGGGAAACACCCCCTAGGGTAGATAAAGCATTGACATGCTTATCAAAGAAGGTGGCACTACCGTCTCCGGATACGGCCGCCCTAAAAGAACCTGCTGATAGAAAGCTGGAAAGTACCCTAAAAGCTATATACACACACACTGGCATTATATTGAGACCCGCTGTTGCATCAGCTTGGATGTGCAGTGCTGCTGCTGCGTGGTCAGACTCCCTGTCGGAAAACATTGATACTATGGATAGGGACAATATTTTGCTAACGATTGACCATATAAAAGATGCGGTCTTATACATGCGTGATGCACAGAGGGATATTTGCCGGCTGGCATCAAAAATAAGCGCTATGTCCATTGCCGCCAGACGGGGGTTATGGACTAGGCAATGGTCAGGTGATGCCGACTCCAAGCGGCACATGGAAGTTTTACCCTATAAAGGGGTGGAACTTTTTGGGGAAGGTCTTTCAGACCTCGTTTCCACAGCTACTGCTGGGAAATCGACTTTTTTGCCACAGGCTACCCCACCGCAAAAGAAAGCACCGTATTATCAGGTACAGTCCTTTCGGCCCCAGAAAAATAAGCGGGCTAGAGGCTCATCCTTTCTGCCGAGGGGCAGAGGAAGGGGGAAAAAGCTGCAGCACACAGCTAGTTCCCAGGAGCAGAAGTCCTCCCCTGCGTCCGGTAAGTCCACAGCATGACGCTGGGGCTGCTCAGGCGGAATCGGGAACGGTGGGGGCACGTCTCAGGTTTTTCAGCACACAGTGGGCTCTCTCACAAGTGGATCCCTGGGTCCTTCAAGTAGTATCTCAGGGGTACAGGCTGGAATTCGAGACGTCTCCCCCCCGCCGTTTCCTAAAATCTGCCTTGCCGGCAACTCCCTCTGCCAGGGAGGCAGTGTTGGTGGCTATTCAAAAACTGTATTCACAGAAAGTGATCGTCAAGGTACCCCTCCTTCAGCAAGGAAAGGGTTACTACTCCACAATGTTGTGGTACCGAAACCGGACGGTTCGGTGAGACCCATCTTAAATTTAAAAACCTTGAACACATATCAAAAGGTTCAAGTTCAAGATGGAATCGCTCAGGGCGGTTATTGCGAGCCTGGAGGAGGGGGATTACATGGTATCCCTGGACATCAAGGATGCGTACCTGCATGTCCCCATTTACCCTCCGCACCAGGAGTACCTCAGATTTGTGGTACAGGACTGTCACTATCAGTTCCAGACGCTGCCGTTCGGGTTATCCACGGCACCGAGGGTCTTTACCAAGGTAATGGCCGAAATGATGATACTCCTTCGCAAGAAGGGAGTTTTAATTATCCCGTACTTGGACGATCTCCTGATAAAGGCGAGGTCCAAAGAACAGTTGATAGTGGGGGTGGCACTTTCTCAGGAAGTGCTACAACAGCACGGCTGGATTCTAAACATTCCAAAGTCACAGCTGGTCCCGACGACACGTCTTCTGTTCCTGGGAATGATTCTGGACACAGACCAGAAAAGAGTGTTTCTTCCACTGGAAAAAGCCGAGGAATTGTCATCTCTGGTCAGAGACATCCTAAAACCAGGAAAAGTGTCGGTACATCAATGCACACGAGTCCTGGGAAAAATGGTAGCTTCGTACGAAGCAATTTCCATTCGGAAGGTTCCACGCAAGGACGTTCCAGTGGGACCTGTTGGACGAATGGTCCGGGTCCCATCTCCAGATGCAACAGCAGATAACCCTATCGGCCAGAACCAGGGTGTCGCTGCTGTGGTGGCTGCAGAGGGCTCATCTACTAGAGGGCCGCAGATTCGGAATACAGGACTGGGTCCTGGTGACCACGGATGCCAGCCTTCGGGGCTGGGGGGCAGTCACAAAGGGAAGAAATTTCCAAGGACTGTGGTCAAATCAGGAGATTTCTCTTCACATAAATATCCTGGAGCTAAGGGCCATTTACAATGCCCTAAGCCAGGCAAGACCCCTGCTTCAAAACCAGCCGGTACTGATCCAGTCAGACAACATCACGGCGGTCGCCCATGTAAACAGACAGGGCGGCACGAGAAGCAGGATGGCGATGGCAGAAGCCACAAGGATTCTCAGATGGGCAGAGAACCATGTGTTAGCACTGACGGCAGTGTTCATTCCGGGAGTGGACAACTGGGAAGCAGACTTCCTCAGCAGGCACGACCTCCACCCGGGAGAATGGGGACTTCATCCAGAAGTCTTCCAAATGCTGGTCAACCAGTGGGAAAAACCACAGGTAGACATGATGGCGTCCCGCCTCAACAAGAAGTTGAAAAGATATTGCGCCCGGTCAAGAGACCCTCAGGCGATAGCGGTGGACGCTCTAGTGACACCATGGGTGTACCAGTCGGTTTATGTGTTTCCTCCTCTACCTCTCATACCCAAGGTACTGAGAATAATAAGAAGGCGAGGAGTGAAAACCATACTCGTGGTTCCGGATTGGCCAAGAAGAGCTTGGTACCCGGAACTTCAAGAGATGCTTACAGAGGACCCTTGGCCTCTGCCGCTCAGACAAGACCTGCTGCAGCAGGCACCCTGTCTGTTCCAAGACTTACCGCGGCTGCGTTTGACGGCATGGCGGTTGAACACCGGATCCTGAGGGAAAAGGGTATTCCGGAGGAAGTCATCCCTACCCTGATCAAAGCCAGGAAGGATGTCACCGCAAGACATTATCACCGCATTTGGCGAAAATATGTTGCTTGGTGTGAGGCCATGAAGGCCCCGACGGAGGAATTTCAACTGGGTCGATTCCTGCACTTCCTGCAAGCAGGGGTGACGTTGGGCCTCAAACTGGGGTCCATAAAGGTCCAGATTTCGGCTCTGTCGATTTTCTTCCAAAAAGAACTGGCTTCACTACCCGAAGTTCAGACTTTTGTCAAAGGAGTACTGCATATTCAGCCTCCTTTTGTGCCCCCAGTGGCACCTTGGGATCTCAATGTGGTTTTGGCATTCCTGAAATCACATTGGTTCGAACCACTTAAGACTGTGGATTTAAAATATCTCACGTGGAAAGTGGTCATGCAGTTGGCCTTGGCGTCGGCCAGGCGGGTTTCAGAATTGGCGGCTTTGTCTTGTAAAAGCCCTTATCTGATTTTCCATATGGATAGGGCAGAATTGAGGACTCGTCCTCAGTTTCTCCCAAAGGTGGTCTCAGCTTTTCACTTGAACCAACCTATTGTGGTGCCTGCGGCTACTAGGGACTTGGAGGATTCCAAGTTGCTGGACGTAGTCAGGGCCCTAAAAATTTATATTTCCAAGACGACTGGAGTCAGAAAGACTGACTCGCTGTTTATCCTGTATGCACCCGCTAAGCTGGGTGCTCCTGCTTCTAAGCAGTCTATTGCACGCTGGATTTGTAGCACTATTCAGCTGGCGCATTCTGCGGTAGGCTTACCGCAGCCTAAATCTGTAAAAGCCCATTCCACACGGAAGGTGGGCTCATCTTGGGCGGCTGCCCGAGGGGTCTCGGCTTTACAACTTTGCCGAGCAGCTACTTGGTCGGGGGCAAACACGTTTGCAAAATTCTACTAATTTGATACCCTGGCTGAGGAGGAACTGGAATTCTCTCATTCGGTGCTGCAGAGTCATCCGCACTCTCCCGCCCGTTTGGGAGCTTTGGTATAATCCCCATGGTCTTTACGGAGTCCCCAGCATCCACTAGGACGTCAGAGAAAATAAGAATTTACTCACCGGTAATTCTATTTCTCGTAGTCCGTAGTGGATGCTTGGCGCCCATCCCAAGTGCGGATTGTCTGCAATACCTGTACATAGTTATTGTTACAAAAATCGGGTTTTGTTGTGAGCCATCTCTTCAGAGGCTCCATTTGTTATCATACTGTTAACCGGGGTTCCTATCACGTGTTATATGGTGTGATTGGTGTGGCTGGTATGAGTCTTACCCGGGATTCAAAAAATCCTTCCTTATTGTGTCAGCTCTTCCGGGCACAGTTCCTAACTGAGGCTTGGAGGAGGGTCATAGGGGGAGGAGCCAGTGCACACCAGATAGTCCTAAATCTTTCTTAGATGTGCCCAGTCTCCTGCGGAGCCGTCTATTCCCCATGGTCCTTACGGAGTCCCCAGCATCCACTACGGACTACGAGAAATAGAATTACCGGTGAGTAAATTCTTATTTTCTCTTATGTCCTAGAGTATACTGGGGTTTTATTTAGTACCATGGGGTATAGACGGGTCCATGGACACTTTAAGAATTTGATAGTGTGGGCTGGCTCCTCCCTCTATGCCCCTCCTACCAGACTCAGTTTAGAAAATGTGCCCGGAGGCGCCGGTCACGCTTATGGACGCTCCTGAAGAGTTTTCTACATTTATTTTATATGTTTGTTATTTTCAGGCAGGGCTGGTTGGCACCAGCCTGCCTGCTTCGTGGGAGTTAGGGGGGGTAACGGCCCAACCTCTTGAAGCATTAATGGTCCCGTTCCCCGCTGACGGGACACTGAGTTCCTGAGGGAACTATTCGCAAGCCCCACCATGGCGTGCATACATTCCCGCAGCACGCCGCCACCCCTAACAGAGCCAGAAGAATGTAGAGTGGTGAGTACTAAGCCGGCGTCCCGACTAGTGGGTCACTGGCCATTATGGCGGCATGAGGGTACGGAGATGCACGGCTTCTAACTGGGGCAGAATTCATCTCCGTACACAGTACACAGCTGCGTCTCAGTACACTGTACCCAGTACCCACACTGGCAAAAACAGCCTTAAAACTGGTTTCTCTCCATTTTAAGCACCAGATTACCTCAGCCAGTATAAAAAAAGCGGGAAGACCGTGCGCCATTGAAGGGGCGGGCCTTCACTATGAGCGGATCCAGCAGCTCACCAACGCCATTTTCCCTCTGCAGTGGACACAGACGCTGACTGACTGGGACACGCAGCTCCTCCGGAGAGACTCCAGATTACCTCAGCGGTACCAGGGGGTCATAGCAGGGGGAGAGCAATTATTAGTGTACTAAGGGAGACTTGTACTAAGCAGTGATAAAAGTGGAGAAGTGAGACAATGGAGAAGTTGCCCATGGTAACTCATGGTTGCCCATGGTAATCAGCATTGATGTAACATTTATAATTTGCATACTATAAACATATGCAGAGCAGCTGATTGGTTGCCATGGGCAACTTCTCCACTGGCTCACTTCTCCACTTTTATCACTGCTTAGTACATGTCCCCCCTAAGTACCCTATCAGGGTACTTAGTCTGCGACCCGGGTAAGCTTGGCATTATCGATAAGGGTGCGGTGGGGGCTGGCTCCAAATAACTCTGTCTCTCCCTGAAGGGCTGTTTGTGGGTTAATTGTGCTTAACCTTTTCCTGTGTGTGTGTGTTGTCACATTTACATTATGTCAGGCAAAGAGTGTGTTTCTTGTACAGCGGAGTGTTCCTCTTCACCAGGGGGCTCACTACTGGGTACTCAGGACAGTGCACCATCCCAGAATAGCGGGGCTGAACCGGAGTGAGTAAATTCCATTAAGGGAATGATCTCAAATATTTCTACAAAGCTATCCTGCAATGAGGAAGACAATACTTAAGACAGACTGTGGATGAGTTTATGAATAGAGACTCAGTCACCAAACCAGCGTCTCAGTCCCCTCTCATTTGTCCGCAAAAATGATCTCTGGCCCATATCCTGCAGTCTGACTGACGCTGATGGGTCGGACATGGAGGAGGGTGAGGTGGATTTGGAGGGGGGGGGGGGGGGGGGGGGAGATGCTACTCTGTCACAGGGAATAGAGGCTCTTATATCAGTGATGTTCTGCGAATTCCAAATCAGGTATCAGATGAGTGTGAGGAATCTTATTTTAATGTAAAAAAGAAGTCCTCAGTCACTTTTCCTGCGTCAAAGGAATTGAATACCCTATTTGAAGAACTGTGTTTTAATCCTGATAAGAAATTTCAAATCCCTAAAAGGTTGCTCTCATCTTTTCCTTTTCCTCTAGAAGGCAGTAAAAAATGGGAAAATCCACCGATAGTGGACGCATCAGTCTCTAGGCTGTCACGTAAAATTGTATTACCTGTCCCTGGTGCAGCCTCCCTAAAAGATACAGCAGATCGTAAAACTGAGACTACATTCAAATCATTGTACACAGCTGCTGTGGTGGCCCAAAGACCCACTATTGCATGTGCGTGGATCACAAAAGCCATTGCTAAATGGTCAGGTAACCTAATTGAGGGATTAGAGTCCTTGTCTAGGGGGGATGTTGTTTTACTCCTGCAGCATATACAGGACTCTGCAAACTTTATAGTGGAAGCCATAAAAGAGATTGGTTTGCTTAATGCACGCACCACCGCTATGGCAGTGTCTGTACGCAGGGGCTTGTGGTTACGCCAGTGGACTGCTGATGCGGACTCCAGGAAAGGCATGTCTCTGGATATCAAGTATGCGTACCTTCACATTCTGATCTGGGCGCCTCATCAGGCTTATCTACGGTTTGCACTGCAGGACTGTCACTACCAGTTCCGGGCCCTGCCATTTGGTCTCTACACGGCACCGAGGGTGTTCACCAAAGTGATGGCAGAGAGGATGTTTCTCCTTTGCAAGCAGGGAGTGAACATAGGCCCTCATTCCGAGTTGATCGGTCGGTATTTTTCATCGCATCGCAATGAAAATCCGCTTAGTACGCATGCGCAATATTCGCACTGCGACTGCGCCAAGTAATTTAACAATGAAGATAGTATTTTTACTCACGGCTTTTTCATCGCTCCGGCGATCGTAATGTGATTGACAGGAAATGGGTGTTACTGGGCGGAAACACGGCGTTTTATGGGCGTGTGGATGAAAACGCTACCGTTTCCGGAAAAAACGCAGGAGTGGCTGGAGAAACGGAGGAGTGGCTGGGCGAACGCTGGGTGTGTTTGTGACGTCAAACCTGGAACGACAAGCACTGAACTGATCGCACAGGCAGAGTAAGGTTGAAGTTACTCAGAAACTGCAAAGTAGTTTGTAATCGCAATATTGCGAATACATCGGTCGCAATTTTAAGAAGCTAAGATACACTCCCAGTAGGCGTAGGCTTAGCGTGTGTAACTCTGCTAAATTCGCCTTGCGATCGATCAACTCGGAATGAGGGCCATAATTCTATACCTGTACAATCTTCTGATAAAGGCACTATCCAGGGAGAGGTTGCTGGACAGCATTGGCCTCTCAACCAAACTTCTCCAGGATCATGGATGGATCTGAACCTTCCAAAATCTCACTTAGAGCCAACACGGAGGCTCCCATTCCTGGGAAAGATACTGGACACGGAGTCGCAGAAAGTGTTCCTTCTGTTGGAAAAGGCGTTGGTAATCCAGTTTGGCTCAGGTTGTCCTGAAGCCCACCCTGATATCGGTGCATCTATTCATTTGCCGTCTGGGGAAAATGGTGGCCTCTTACGAGGCGCTTCAATACGGAAGGTTTCACGCAAGACCCTTCCAGCTCGATCTGTTGGACAAATGGTCCGGATCGCATCTTCACATGCACCAGAGGATCCATCTGTCGCCAAAAGCCAGGATCTCCCTTCTGTGGCGGTTACAGATTTCTCACCTCGTCGAGGGTCGGAGGTTCGGAATTCAGGACTGGATCCTGTTAACCACAGACGCAAGCCTCAGAGGTTGGGAAGCAGTTTCAAGGAAGATGGTCAAGTCAGGAAGTCACCCTTCCAATCAACATTCTGGAACTCAGGGCCATATACAACGCCCTTCTGCAGGCCTCTTATCTTCTTCACGATCGGGCCATTCAGGTCCAGTCGGACAATGTGACGGCAGTGACGTACATAAACCGACAGGGCGGAACAAAAAGCAGAGCAGCAATTTCAGAGGTGTCAAGAATTCTCCTCTGGGCAGAAAAAAACGCTGTGGCGTTGTCAGCGGTCTTCATTCCAGGAGTAGACAGCTTGGAAGCAGACTTCCTCAGCAGACATGACCTGGACCCGGGGTAGTGGGCCCGTCACCCGGAAGTGTTCAGGTGCTTGACACGTCGGTGGGGATATCCACACATTGACATGAGGGCCTCTCGTCTCAACAAGAAGCTCAAGCAGTATTGTTCCAGGTCGAGAGACCCACAGGCAGTGGCAGTAGATGCTCTGATGGCTCCATGGGTCTATCAGATGGTGTACGTGTTTCCTCCACTTCTTCTGATACCAAGAATTCTCAAAAGAGTAAAAAGGGAAAAGGTTCAAGCAATACTTATTGCTCCGGACTGGCCAAGAATGGCCTTCTAGAGATGCTCCTTGAAGATCCGTGGCCTCTACCTCTTCGCGAGGATCTTCTGCAACAGGGCCCGTTCGTCTATCAGGACTTGCCGCGGCTACGTTTGACGGCATGGAAGTTGAAAGGGCTGATTATAGCCAGAAGAGGGATCCCTAACAAGGTTATCCTGACTATGATCCAAGCCAGGAAGGGGGTAACGTCTAAACATTACCACCGTATTTGGAAAATATTCTGCTGTGGAATTTCACCTGGAACATTTCCTGCTTTTTCTGCAGGCAGGTGTGGATGTTGGCCTACGTCTGGGCTCCATAAAAGTCCAGATTTCGGCCTTGTCCATTTTCTTTCAAAAACAATTGGCTTCTCTCCCTGAGCTCCAGATGTTTTTGAAAGGTGTTCTGCACACCCAACCTCATTTTTTGCCTCCCACGGCACCTTGGGATCTCAATTTGGTGCTGCAGTTTCTGGTTTGAACCGTTACAGGAGGTTGACGTTAAGTACCTTATGTGGAAGACCGTCACACTGTTGGCCTTGGCTTCAGCAAGACGTGTGTCGGAGCTTGGGGCATTGTCTCACAAGAGTCCCTACTTAATTTTTCATGAGGACAGAGCTGAACTCAGAACTCGTCAGCAATTTTTCCCAAGATGGTGTCCGCGTTTCACATCAACCAACCTATTGTGGTTCCGGCTGTTGTGGACACCTCTGCTACTTCAAAGTCTTTGGATGTTGTGAGATCTTTGAAGGTGAATGTAAAGAGGATAGCTCATCACAGGAAATCCGATTAGCTGTTTGTTCTATATGATCCCAATAAGATTGGGTGTCCTGCTTCAAAGCAGACAATTGCACGCTGGATCAGGCTCACTATCCAGCATGCTTATTCCACAGCAGGTTTGCCGGTTCCAAAATCTGTACAGGCCCACTCTACTAGGTCTGTGGGTTCTTCCTGGGCGACTGCCCGGGGAGTCTCGGCTTTACAGCTCTGCCAAGCGGCTTCTTAGACTGGTTCCAACGCGTTTGCTAAGTTCTATAAGTTCGATACTTTGGCCTCTGAGGACCTTCAGTTTGGTCAATCAGTTCTGCAGGAACCTCAGCACTCTCCCACCCGGTTTGGGAGCTTTGGTACATCCCCATGGTACTAAATGGAACCCCAGTATCCTCTAGGACGTAAGAGAAAATAGGATTTTAATTACCTACCGGTAAATCCTTTTCTCGTAGTCCGTAGAGGATACTGGGCGCCCGCCTGGTGCTTCGTTCTTCCTACACTGTTACTTGGTTAAGTATTGTTGGTTCAGCTGTTGCTGTTCCTGTTTAAAGTTGGGTTAGCATAGCTTTCCTGTGTTTTGTGTGTGCTGTTTTGGAATCTCACCACTATCTTTATCCTTCTCTCAAAGTATGTCCGTCTCCTCAGGCACAGTTTCCCAGACTGAGTCTGGTAGGAGGGAGGAGCCAGCCCACACTATCAAATTCTTGAAGTGCCCATGGCTCCTAGTGGACCCGTCTATACCCCATGGTACTAAATGGAACCCCAGTATCCTCTATGAACTACGAGAAAAGGATTTACTGGTAGGTAATTAAAATCCTATTTTTACATAACTTAATAAAGTTTAAAATGTATTGTTAAAAATATTTTAATATTTTATTTAAAAAAACAATACTAAGGAGGTGTTCTGCGTGCAATTCCCCCTCGTATCTATAGACCCCCACTGTAATAAATATATATACATATATATAATGTTAAACCCCCCAGCCAAATAAATCTTTCAATGTGGCAGCATAATGTATCCCTAACCCCCCCCCCCCCCCATGCAAAG
Source organism: Pseudophryne corroboree (assembly GCF_028390025.1). Classification (NCBI taxonomy): domain Eukaryota; kingdom Metazoa; phylum Chordata; class Amphibia; order Anura; family Myobatrachidae; genus Pseudophryne; species Pseudophryne corroboree. The sequence continues at coordinate 679,448,460 of NC_086446.1, forward strand.
CAAATGATTAAAGATGAACCCCCCTCCCTTCCCCGCCTTGTTGCAGTGTGTTGGGATCAGTCCCCCCTAAATAGGCGCTGCACCCTCCCACCGCAGCCTCGCCAGGATTGAAGTATTGACTAGCCTCGATCGTGATGGCTTTAAAACAGTGCAGTCTACAGACAGAGATAGCTATCACCACACAATGGAGCATATGTGTTTACTTTATTAAAGTTTTTTTACAATGTAGATTTGCAAGCATATGTAGGGCTGCAGGTTTCCTCTTGGTTCAGTTTTAAAAGTTATCACATCCAATGAGATTTCTTCTGAAATTGGAAAATTGGTGACCGCAAAGAGATATCAGTATCGCAAAGTTTAATGTTTTCATCTTGATACTTGACATCTTTCATAAAACGTTATTGTTGGATTTCTTAATAAACCTTTCAAAATTGCATAGAAGACTTTTTCTTGCAGCCCAATCTTAGACCTTGATTATTCATCCTGGTTGGGATTTTGAGTGTGACATGTCTGCCCTACAGGCTTTTCCAACATTTTTAGTTCCCAGGCATCTGAAATAACGTGGGAGGTGGGGAGGGGGGGTGGGTGGAATTGGGACAAAAAAAACCCTGATTCACACAGGACAGACTCCCCAATTTACTTTGACATATGCTCATTTAGTTGGGGACATTCTCTTATTCCTTCATACTGCTGTCCTGATTTTCATGGGATTTTCTTGATAAGTGGAATTCAAATGGAACTGAGCTTATCCAAAATTTAATGCTGCTTCATTTACCCAAAAAATGGGTGTTTCTGGAAGCATTGAGGCAGAGCTTAATCTGTCCCAATTTTGCCTGTCTTTATTTTGGGAAGTGTGCATTTTGTTCACAGAAAATTCTAATTGCTGGGAGCAGTGGTGGCTCTTACCTTCTGGTTGGAGGTCGGCTGCCGCTACCTGGGCCGTGCCCGGAGAGGAGAGAGTCAGCCACAGCCATCCGGGTCCCGAAAACTGTGCAATAGATCTGGCAGGTGCTTTTTGTTACAGCTAGCGACTGTTCTCCTTCAAAGGAGGGCGGAGCTAATTGAGGTCTTCTGGGCAGTGACCCTTGTACACCCCGGGATAAGACTCGCAGAACTCACCAGCAGGTCTTCTTGCCTATAATAGCCACTTTTCCCTTAAGTCGTGATGTGTCTAATGGTACTGGGATGCCACCAGGACTTACACTACTGGTGGAATTACGAGTTTAACCTCGTAGTGACCCGGGTCAATGCCAATGGAGCGAAAGACCAAAAGAGGATAGGAGCTGCTCTAAGACTAAACTGGAGAACAAACAATACACAGAACTCTCCCAAACACTGGATAGCTTTCAGGCGAGGAAAGTACATAATGTATGTAACAAGACCATAAACTACAAAAAGAAGTTAGTTCAAACAACGAAGAGACAGAAACACTGGCAGTGGGAGTACTGAGGGTATGCAGGAGAGATAGATAACTGAGGAAACGCAAGACTGTATAGCAAGAAGATAAGGAGTACTACTGTATAAGCAGAAATAAAAAAAAGCAACAAAACAGATAATGCAACTGACACAGAGTAGGATACTGATAATTATGTACCGACACAGGTCTGGACACAGGAATACTGCAGAGTTGGACGCTGATAATTATGCAACAGACACAGAACTGGACACAGGAATACAATAGAGGACAGTAGAAGAACAACCAGACAAAGGAATCCACGGCTAGTACTAGAACCTAAAGACAAGGGCCAGTATTTACAAAAAATCCGAGTTTGGCCGATTTGTGTTTTTTTTTCTAAATCCCAATCTGGGAATTCACTAAGCAGAAAACTTGGCAGTGTCTGGTCTATTCGTAATGGTTTGATTGGCAAAGTTCTGAAATACGAATGAATAGACCATCGGTCAAACGCGGCTGTTATTTCATACAATACGGGCATTCACTATTCATTCGTATTTGGGTGTTAGTCTCTGAGTGCTCAAGTGCGGGTCTATTTTTTTTCGATTCGTTAAAAAAAGCTGCCAAAAAATAGACCTGCTTTTTCCAGCCGAGTTTGGATAACTATGCACGGATCAGTGAGATCTGTGCATGGTTATCTATGGGAAAGGGTCTGTTTAGTGTAAAAACTGAAAAAAATAATTGCGTGGGGTCCCCCCTCCTAAGCACAAACAGCCTCGGGCTCTTTGAGCCGGTCTTGGTTGAAAAAATATGGGGGGAAAAATGACAGGGGTTCTCCCATATTTAATCAACCAGCACCGGGCTCTGCGCCTGGTCCTGGTTCCAAAAATACGGGGGACAAAAAGCGTAGGGGTCCCCCGTATTTTTGAAACCAGCACCGGGCTCCACTAGCCAGGTACATAATGCCACAGCCGGGGGACACTTTTATAGTGGTCCTTGCGGCCCTGGCATTACATACCCAACTAGTCACCCCTGGCCGGGGTACCCTGGAGGAGTGGGAACCCCTTAAATCAAGGGGTCCCCCCCTCCAGCCACCCAAGGGCCAGGAGTGTAGCCCGAGGCTGTCCCCCCCATCCAAGGGCGGCAGATGGGGGGCTGATAGCCTTTTGAAAAAATGTGAATATTGTTTTTAGTAGCAGTACTACAAGTCCCAGCAAGCCTCCCCCGCAAGCTGGTACTTGGAGAACCACAAGTACCAGCATGCAGTGGAAAACCGGTCCCGCTGGTACCTGTAGTACTACTACTAAAATAATACCCCCCAAAAAACAGGACACACACCCCGTGAAAGTATAATTTTATTACATACATGCACACCTCCAAACATACATACTTACCTATGTTCACACGAGGCTCTGTCCTCTTGTCCCTGTAGAATCCTTGGGGTACCTGTGAAAAAAATTATACTCACATAATCCAGTGTAGAATCAGACCTTTGTATAATCCACGTACTTGGCAAAAAAATAAAACGGATACCCGACCACGCACTGAAAGGGGTCCCATGTTTACACATGGGACCCCTTTCCCCGACTGCCAGGACCCCCCCTGACTCCTGTCAAAGAGGGTCCCTTCAGTCCCTTGACCCTTTGCGGTCAGCGGTGAGGTTACTTTCGGTCAACCGCTGACCGCAAAGTTCCCACCATTAGTTACAATGGAGCGCATAGGCGCAACATTGTATCTCTGCCGTGTGCAGCCTGACAGACACTACAGGAGCACACAGCCAATCAGGAGAGTGCCACGACGTGGCGCTCCCTGATTGGCTGAAGGGACCCTCTTTGGCAGGAGTCAGGGGGGGTCCTGGCAGTCGGGGAAAGGGGTCCCATGTGTAAACATGGGACCCCTTTCAGTGCGTGGTCGGGTATCCATTTTATTTTTTTGCCAAGTACGTGGATTATACAAAGGTCTGATTCTACACTGGATTATGTGAGTATAATTTTTTTCACAGGTACCCCAAGGATTCTACAGGGACAAGAGGACAGAGCCTCGTGTGAACATAGGTAAGTATGTATGTTTGGAGGTGTGCATGTATGTAATAAAATTATACTTTCACGGTGTGTGTGTCCTGTTTTTTGGGGGGTATTTTTTAGTAGTAGTACTACAGGTACCAGCGGGCCCGGTTTTCCACCGCATGCTGGTACTTGTGGTTCTCCAAGTACCAGCTTGCGGGGGAGGCTTGCTGGGACTTGTAGTACTGCTACAAAAAACAATATTCACATTTTTACAAAAGGCTATCAGCCCCCCATCCGCCGCCCTTGGATGGGGGGGGGACAGCCTCGGGCTTCACCCCTGGCCCTTGGGTGGCTGGAGGGGGGGACCCCTTGATTTAAGGGGTTCCCACTCCTCCAGGGTACCCCGGCCAGGGGTGACTAGTTGGGTATGTAATGCCAGGGCCGCAGGGACCACTACAAAAGTGTCCCCCGGCTGTGGCATTATGTACCTGGCTAGTGGACCAGGCGCAGAGCCGGGTGCTGGTTGATTAAATATGGGGGAACCCCTGTCATTTCCCCCCCCATATTTTTTCAACCAGGACCAGCTCAAAGAGCCCGAGGCTGGTTGTGCTTAGGAGGGGGGACCCCACGCAATTTTTTTCAGATTTTTTAAGACTTTAATCAACTTTTTAAGGTACACAATGAAGCCCTGCACGGATCTCACAGATCCGGCCGGGATTCCTTGTGTTTTGTCAGGCAGTGTTTTACTCATCACTCCCGTAAAACACTGCCTGATATTACGAATCACATCGACATCGGAAAAAACTAATGTGCAAAACTCGGCAGCTTAGTGAATGATCGTATCAGGATTCAAAAAGTTGCATTAAAATGCACCCGATACCATTCGAGTTCAAACACCCTTCAAAACGGCCAAAACACGAATCTTTGTAAATATACCCCCAAGGGCTTCCACTGTAACCAAAAGTCAGCAGGGAGTGAGAGACAGACAACACACATATAGGAAACATGACCCAATGAGAGTCACAGCATAGCCAGCCTCCTCTAATTACCAACTCTCTGCAGCTGTGCTGCTTCACATCCACCAGCCTCCTGACATTCACAAGAGACAACAGGCTGGAGTCATGTAACAAAGCATTCCCAAACAGGTGTGCTGCTACACATAGCAGCCAGCTTTCAGGTTGCTAGGAGACAGCTAGTAACACAAACAGAAGTGAGCCGCAGCAGTGACTCGTAACAGGAATGGTGCATGCGCAATACACCGGCTTATATTAACTTCTATCAGCTAGAGCCCATAAAAACCAGGAGGCTGATTCAGACCTGATCGCTAGGCTACATTTTCTCACAGCGATCAGATCTGCACCGCGATGCGTATGAACCGCAATACGCAGGCGCGACAGACCGCAGCAACGGGGATCGCCGGTCAGCGACGGGATGGTATGAAATTTCCAATTGCACAGGTGATCGCAAGGAGATTGACAGG